>NC_057797.1:245298585-245598585 GCF_018294505.1 Triticum aestivum | reverse complement strand
ACCTCGTGAGGTACCCCGCCTTGATCTCTCTGCCTCCTCGCGAGCCAGCCTGATGAGGCCGTGCTTGAGGAAGCTCCGCATCGTCCGCCCCGTGAGGCTTGGCCCCTCGCGAGGGTCTTGGGTCTGTGTTGGTGAATATGGGCCGTGCTGGGCCCCCCTTTGAGCCACGCCGCAGGCCGCAGGCAGCCAAGTCTGGGGACCCCCATTCCCAGAACACCGACAGTAGCCCCCGGGCCCAAGGCGCGCCCGGACTTGGCCGTGCAGGGAGGCGGAAGGGCAAGAGCGAAGCACCGCGGGCCCTAATAGCCTGCGGCCTTGGGCGCCACGTGGCGGTTGATTGGACGTGAGCGCCTTAGCAACCGTGCGAGTTGATAAAGGAGCGGCATCTGCCTAGGCTTTGCTTTTTGCTTTCTCCGGTTGCTGCTCAGATCCCCTTTCTTGTGCCTCTCCTTCCTTCCTCCAAAGTTTCCAAATCTGCTCTGACCGTGTGACCTAGGAAGCCATGGCGCCTCGTCAGCCCCCGGCCGTAGCTTGGTACTCGTCTGCCCTAGACTCGCCGAACGTGTCGGAGGCGAGCCTTGCCCGGTAGTGCCGGATGGCGGTGGTGCGGGGCATCGACGGGGCGAAGGTGTTCAAGTCCGGCTACGCCACCCCTGAGGGTCAAGGGAGCACCTTCTATCCGTTCTTCGTAAGTGCCATTGCTGCTGGCCTGGTGCCTCCCTTCTCCGAGTTCTTCTTCTTTGTCCTCCGCCATTACAAGCTACAGGCTCTGCATCTCCACCCCAACTCCGTCCTTCTCCTGGAAATCTTCGCCTATTACTGCGAGGCTCACGTAGGGGTGCAGCCCTCAGTGGCCTTGCTGCGCCACTACTTCTACCTCCGGACCTCTCGCGGTCCTGCTTCTGCGTGCGTGAGCTTTATCGCGTATGGCAGCGCCATTGCCATCTCGAACCCCGGGAAAAGGATTGAGGGCTTCAGGAGCAAGTGGGTCTTGGCGGATGCTGGGCGCATTCACCCTCGGCTGATCTTGCCCACGGGGCAGCCCACGAGCTCCAGCCATTGGGGTCGAGCGGAGCTCGCGGACCCTCGCGCGAAGCTGGTGTTGGAGAAGATGGATGCGGATCTGAGGCCGGCCAACATGGCGGCAGCAAAGCTGACCGGCGCATCGCTGCTGAGGGAATTCCTGGAGCACCAGCTGGCTCCGCTTCGGCTGTACTCACTCCCGATGTGGAGGCCCCATCCGAGCCCCGCGGCCTTGGCCGACGGAGATCTGGCTGCGGTCCTCCAATCTCTGGTCGGGGGCGTTGTGGCGAGGTTGGAGGGTGCTCCTATGCCCTTGTTCCTCCGCGACGATTGGGAGCAGGTAGTGGAGTCCATGCCCGTCTTCAACGGGGATGGGCCCGTAAAATGTTGGATTTCGGGTTCTAGCAGACCCTTGAGGTTCGAACACTGGGTTGCACACGGAGATTTCGCCTCCTACCTACCTGCACCCCTCCGCCTCGCTAAGATCTAAGCAATGGAAAGAACAACACGAATGATACAGGGTTTATACTGGTTCGGGCCACCGTTGTGGTGTAATACCCTACTCCAGTGTGTGGTGTGGTGGATTGCCTCTTGGGCTGACGATGATGAACAATACAAGGAAGAACAGCCTCGCGAGGGTCTGCTCTCGGCTGGGGCGATGAACTGCTGGGAGGAGTTCAGTCACCCATCTCTCTCTCTCTCTCTCTCTTTTCCTTCTCTCGTCCATTTTCTCTTTCCTTGTCCCCCTTTCTCTGTGGGTGGTTGGTCCTATTTATAGAGGCCCTGGTCCTCTTCCCAAATATTGAACGGGAAGGGAGCCAACAATGGCGGGCTAATTTGAAGGTGGACAGCTAGTACTAGCTATCCTGACAAAAGTAGTCTTCGCCTGCTCAAAGCTCTGGTGGTGACGCCGTCTTGGGCTCCACAATGACCTCCATCTTGCAGTCCTCCTGGTCTTGCTCTTGTTGCACCGAAATGGCAACCTTTGCCTGATGCCTCGGTACTCCACGGCTGCGCTTGTTCCCTTTGCACCAAAGATGAAAGGAGGACGTTACGCGGGCTGGCACCCGCCTGGCGCCTTTGGTCGTCATGGCTTGCGTCACGGGCACCTCGTGAGATACCCCGCCTTGATCTCTCCGCCTCCTCGCGAGCCAGCCTGATGAGGCCATGCCTGAGGAAGCTCCGCGTCGTCCGCCTCACGAGGCTTGGCCCCTCACGAGGGTCTTGGGTCTATGTTGGTGAAGATGGGTCGTGCTGGGCCCCCCTTTGAGCCACGCCGCAGGCCGCAGGCAGGCATGTCTGGGGACCCCCGTTCCCAGAACGCCGACAGTAGCCCCCGGGCCCAAGGCGCGCCAGGACTTGGCCATGCAGGGAGGCGGAAGGGCAAGAGCGAAGCGCCGCGGGCCCTAACAGCCTGCGGCCTTGGGCGCCGCGTGGCGGTTGATTGGACGTGAGCGCCTTAGCAACTATGCGAGTTGATAAAGGAGCGGCATCTGCCTAGGCTTTGCTTTTTTGCTTTCTCCGGTTGCTGCTCAGATCCCCTTTCTTGCGCCTCTCCTTCCTTCCTCCAAAGTTTCCAGATCTGCTCCGACCGCGTGACCTAGGAAGCCATGGCGCCTCGTCAGCCCCCGGCCGTAGCTTGGTACTCGTCTGCCCTGGACTCGTCGAACGTGTCGGAGGCGAGCCTTGCCCGGTTGCGCCGGATGGCGGCGGCGCGGGGCATCGATGGGGCGAAGGTGTTCAAGGCCGGCTCCGCCACCCCTGAGGATCAAGGGAGCACCTTCTATCCGTTCTTCGTAAGTGCCATTGCTGCTGGCCTGGTGCCTCCCTTCTCCGAGTTCTTCTTCTCTGTCCTCCGCCATTACAAGCTACAGGCTCTGCATCTCCACCCCAACTCCGTCCTTCTCCTGGAAATCTTCGCCTATTATTGCGAGGCTCACGTAGGGGTGCAGCCCTCAGTGGCCTTGCTGCGCCACTACTTCTACCTCCGGACCTCTCGTGGTCCTGCTTCTGCGTGCGTGAGCTTCATCGCGTACGGCGGCGCCATTGCCATCTCGAACCCCGGGAAAAGGATTGAGGGCTTCAGGAGCAAGTGGGTCTTGGCGGATGCTGGGCGCATTCACCCTCGGCTGATCTTGCCCATGGGGCAGCCCACGAGCTCCAGCCATTGGGGTCGAGCGGAGCTCGCGGACCCTCGCGCGAAGCTGGTGTTGGAGAAGATGGATGCGGATCTGAGGCTGGCCAACATGGCGGCGGCAAAGCTGACCGGCGCGTCGCTGCTGAGGGAATTCCTGGAGCACCAGCTGGCTCCGCTTCGGCTGTACTCACTCCCGATGTGGAGGCCCCATCCGAGCCCCGCGGCCTTGGCCGACGGAGATCTGGCTGCGGTCCTCCAATCTCTGGTCGGGGGCGTTGTGGCGAGGTTGGATGGTGCTCCTATGCCCTTGTTCCTCCGTGACGACTGGGAGCAGGTAGTGGAGTCCATGCCCGTCTTCAACGGGGATGGGCCCGTAAAATGTCGGATTTCGGGTTCCAGCAGACCCTTGAGGTTCGAACACTGGGTTGCACACGGAGATTTCGCCTCCTACCTACCTGCACCCCTCCGCCTCGCTAAGATCTAAGCAATGGAAAGAACAACACGAATGACACAGGGTTTATACTGGTTCGGGCCACCGTTGTGGTGTAATACCCTACTCCAGTGTGTGGTGTGGTGGATTGCCTCTTGGGCTGACGATGATGAACAATACAAGGAAGAACAGCCTCGCGAGGGTCTGCTCTCGGCTGGGGCGATGAACTGCTGGGAGGAGTTCAGTCACCCATCTCTCTCTCTCTCTCTCTCTCTCTCTCTCTTTTCCTTCTCTCGTCCATTTTCTCTTTCCTTGTCCCCCTTTCTCTGTGGGTGGTTTGTCCTATTTATAGAGGCCCTGGTCCTCTTCCCAAATATTGAGCGGGAAGGGAGCCAACAATGGCGGGCTAATTTGAAGGTGGACAGCTAGTACTAGCTATCCTGACAAAAGTAGTCTTCGCCTGCTCAAAGCTCTGGTGGTGACGCCGTCTTGGGCTCCACAATGACCTCCATCTTGCAGTCCTCCTGGTCTTGCTCTTGTTGCACCGAAATGGCAACCTTTGCCTGATGCCTCGGTACTCCACGGCTGCGCTTGTTCCCTTTGCACCAAAGATGAAAGGAGGACGTTACGCGGGCTGGCACCCGCCTGGCGCCTTTGGTCGTCATGGCTTGCGTCACGGGCACCTCGTGAGATACCCCGCCTTGATCTCTCCGCCTCCTCGCGAGCCAGCCTGATGAGGCCATGCCTGAGGAAGCTCCGCGTCGTCCGCCTCACGAGGCTTGGCCCCTCACGAGGGTCTTGGGTCTATGTTGGTGAAGATGGGTCGTGCTGGGCCCCCCTTTGAGCCACGCCGCAGGCCGCAGGCAGGCATGTCTGGGGACCCCCGTTCCCAGAACGCCGACAGTAGCCCCCGGGCCCAAGGCGCGCCAGGACTTGGCCATGCAGGGAGGCGGAAGGACAAGAGCGAAGCGCCGCGGGCCCTAACAGCCTGCGGCCTTGGGCGCCGCGTGGCGGTTGATTGGACGTGAGCGCCTTAGCAACTATGCGAGTTGATAAAGGAGCGGCATCTGCCTAGGCTTTGCTTTTTTGCTTTCTCCGGTTGCTGCTCAGATCCCCTTTCTTGCGCCTCTCCTTCCTTCCTCCAAAATTTCCAGATCTGCTCCGACCGCGTGACCTAGGAAGCCATGGCGCCTCGTCAGCCCCCGGCCGTAGCTTGGTACTCGTCTGCCCTGGACTCGCCGAACGTGTCGGAGGCGAGCCTTGCCCGGTTGCGCCGGATGGCGGCGGCGCGGGGCATCGACGGGGCGAAGGTGTTCAAGGCCGGCTCCGCCACCCCTGAGGGTCAAGGGAGCACCTTCTATCCGTTCTTCGTAAGTGCCATTGCTGCTGGCCTGGTGCCTCCCTTCTCCGAGTTCTTCTTCTCTGTCCTCCGCCATTACAAGCTACAGGCTCTGCATCACCACCCCAACTCCGTCCTTCTCCTGGAAATCTTCGCCTATTACTGCGAGGCTCACGTAGGGGTGCAGCCCTCAGTGGCCTTGCTGCGCCACTACTTCTACCTCCGGACCTCTCGCGGTCCTGCTTCCACGTGCGCGAGCTTCATCGCGTACGGCGGCGCCATTGCCATCTCGAACCCCGGGAAAAGGATTGAGGGCTTCAGGAGCAAGTGGGTCTGGGCGGAATATGGGCGCATTCACCCTCGGCTGATCTTGCCCATGGGGCAGCCCACGAGCTCCAGTGATTGGGGTCGAGCGGAGCTCGCGGACCCCCGCGCGAAGCTGGTGTTGGAGAAGATGGATGCGGATCTGAGGCCGGCCAACATGGCGGCGGCGAAGCTGACTGGCGCGTCGCTACTGAGGGAATTCCTGGAGCACCAGCTGGCTCCATTTCGGCTATACTCACTCCCGATGTGGAGGCCCCATCCGAGCCCCGCGGCCTTGGCCGACGGAGATCTGGCTGCGGTCCTCCAATCTCTGGTTGGGGGCGATGTGGCGAGGTTGGAGGGTGCTCCTACGCCCTTGTTCCTTCGCGACGACTAGGAGCAGGTAGTGGAGTCCATGCCCGTCTTCAACGGGGATGGGCCCGTGCCCATGGAAACTCCTGAGGAACCGGTGGACGTGCCCTCCGACGACTCCAGCGAAGAGGAGGAAGGAGGGGAGCGGGAAAGAGGGCCTGACTCCGAGGCGACTGACGGAGAGTCGAGGGCTCCCCTCCCCCGCTGCAGGTCCCGCGTTCTCCTCCTCTCTCCGAGCGATGACAACGAGGATGACGACGAGCAGGACGGTGGGAGCTTGCCCCCGATTCCGAAGAAGGACAGGACCGGGCTGATCTCATGTGGGTCTGCCCCGGCCCCGAGGCGGACCGCACCTTCGGTTTCCAAGCTTCCCGAGGTTGACCCTTCCAGCCGGCTTTCAGGCTTCAAATTTGGCCGGAGGCCACTCGAGCTCTCTGGCGATGACCCGTAAGCATTTGATTCTTGTCTTTATTTCTTATTCTGCTTCTGAGGCTTGACGTCCGCATCTCTTGTACAGGCTGGCACCCGCAGCAAAGAAGTCGAAGGGAGCTCCTGAGGTTCCATTTTGTGGCAGCGCCTCTGCCCTCGAAGGAGGGTGACCATGACGCACGAGCTTCTCCTGCCCGGTCGTCCTCGCGAGGCCTGGCTGAGCCGGCTGGGGCGAGCTCGGCCCCCACGGCCCAAGTGACTCCCGAGGTGTCCTTGCCTGCCACCGCCACTACAGCCGTTGGGGCGCAGGAGATTCCGCCTCAGGATGCTGTGGCCGCGCGGCCGCCTTCTCCTCCTACTCCACCGGCTGTTGTCTCTCTCACTCCTTCTGCTGTTCTGGATCGTGTTGTCGCTGAGCTGGACCAACTATGGCAGGATCTTCTTGGCGCCGACACTCGCTTGGTGGTCGGGCGCTTGGAGCTGGCTTCCGGATGGGTTCGCTCCGACGCTTCGATTCGGGCGGCGCTGGTCTAGGCCTCGACGGCTTGCGATGAGGAGAAGCAGGCCATCCTTGAGGCGAAGGCTGCTCGTGATGCAGCCCTGGGGGAGGTGGTCGACGTCCGTGGTCGCTGCAAGGTGCTGGAGGACGAGCTGCAGGGCCTACGGGACCAGCTCGCAAAAGAGGTCCGCCTTCGCCAAGAGCAGGAAGAAGGTGTGAAGGCTCGCGAGGCGGCCGTCAAGGAGAGGGAGGTCAAGCTCAGGAAGCGCCGCGACTGCCTAGGCACGCTGGAGCAGGAGTTGGGGCCGAGGAAGACCGAGCTGGACGACAAGGCCCTGGTTCTCGCCGAGGACCGCGTGGCCTTCACGGAGATGGAGGCGAAGGCTCGCTCCTCGCTGAGGACGCTTTACGACAGCGGCCTGGAGAGCCCACTGGCTGGCGCCGAGGACGGCCCCGCCAAGCTGCTTCCCTTCCTGGTTCGCGCTCTTGAAGATGTCGCCCTTGGCCTTGGCCCCACGGTCGAGGCCGAGGCGCGTGTCCTGTCTTCTGCAGCACTGACGCGGGTGCTCACCCACATCTACCTTCGCGATCCCGACGTCGACCTCGACGGCCTGCTGGAGCCAGTAAGCGGCGAGCGTGCCGCTGCCGCTGCCGAGGCCGTGAAGGGTCGCGCGGAGGCTCTGCTGGGGAAGTTCCGGGCCTTCAGCACCAAGCCGAAGCAAGGCGCTGCCGACCCCACTGCTCCATGAGGCGAACCCACTCCGCGCTGCTCCACCGCCGACAAGTGACTCCGTTGTGGCTCCTGTCCTGCCTTTAATTCCTGCACATGTATCATGCCTCGGGGAGGCGTTTAAACTTGCGTTTGGCATTGAGATAACAGTGTGGACTGTAATATTTGCTTTTGAATTCCTTGAAATTTGCGCTTTTCCTTCCTACTTGCTTATGTTCTACGCCGGCAGAGCCCGGCCCCGCGCATACCTCACCCAGCGTTAGTCCCGACCGGAAACCAGGACGGGGCCAAGGAGTGAGGGGCTACGTGACAAGTTAGGCTCCTGAGTCGCGATGCTCAGGAGTCCCCCTTGGCGCACGAACAGCAAGTTGGGAGGTGTGATGTGGGTGGATCTACCGTTCTACGTCTGCAGAGCCCGGCCACGCGCATACCTCACCGAGCGTTAGCCTTTCGGAACTAAGGAGTGAGGGGCTACGTGACCAGTTAGGCTCCTGAGTCGCGATGCTCAGGAGTCCCCCTTGACGCTCAAATGGCCTTCGTACCTTGGCTCCGCTCGGGGAGAGACGCGCGACGAACCAGGCCGGGGGGGCTGGCTGGGCGGCGTGCGTCTGGGCGTGATCCAGGCGTAGCCCCCTTGCCCAGCCCCCTCACGCGGCACTCCCGAGGGGAGGCGTTACGATGAGGCTAGACACTGAGCTCTGGGCTCCCTGAGGTTGATGCGGCCCGGGGGCCACCCTCAGTTGTTTATCACCAGCGCGGAGCATAGTGCTTCCGTATGTGTACGGGCATAGCCGCTCCTCGGTAGTGTCGTCAGCCAGCACGGAGCATGGTGCTTCCACTGGTACGTGGGAGGGGGTCCCCTCCGGGAGGAGCCCCCGGGGTGTGTACAACCCCGCCTCTACACGTAGCTGGCACGGTAGGGCCTGGCGAGGTGTATCTGGGCACCCGTGGGCTAGCGCGGGACTCACAGGGCCCTACCTCTAGGCGGGTTGCGCCTGGCACTGGGCCTTATCTTGTGATGTGTCCCTGCAAATTTGGTTAGATGCCGGCACTCTACGTCCTCGGGTCCCGGCCCTCGAGCTGGTCTCAGCCGTCGCTGGTACGCCAGGTCGCGATGCCATGGACAAGGCCAGAGGGTGAGGGCTGGAGAGCCAGTAGGAGCCCTGAGTTGCGATGCTCAGGTACCCCCCCCTTTAACGTGCAAGCGGTCGGCATGGAGAAGAAGAGGTGCCGTGGACCGGCATCAAATAATCAAGCATGGTGGGTATGACGCATAACCGGAAATAACTGAAATGAGATACATGCCGCTGGGTCTGGCCCGAGCGACTTGGGGATCGTGCAGCCCGAGGGGCGCCCCCAACAAGGTAAGCTAACAACATGAAATAAAAGGGATACATGCCGCAGGGACGGACCCACGCGGCCTGGGAATAATGCAGCCCTGGGGGGCGCTCCCAGATGGAAGTGAAACTTGAAAGATGTCACCTGATGACGTTGAGGACGAAGGGGTGTTGGTGTAGCAGACTCGGTGGGCTGCAGAAGCCGATCCTCACGAGCCCCCAGGCCCAGGGGCCTCGGGAGGCTCCGGAGGCGCTGGTGGCTCCCTGCGGAACATCTCCATCTCCGCCAGGGCTGCGGAACGCCTGGCCTCTTGTGCCTCCATGATGCCCCTCCTGAGGCGCTGGTACGTGGCAGCCGCGTTCGGCAAGCCGTAAGGCATGCGAACGTAGCTGTGGGGTGGACCTCCGCAGCCCCCCACTCGCGAGGGCCAGAGGCGCTCCAGAGAGGCGACTCGGTTGAGCCCTGGTATGTCGATGCAGACGCGCAGCCCACCATCCTCGCCTGGATGGGAGCCACTGCTGGTAGACGGCGGCCGCCTTTCATGACCCTTGACTCCTGTAGCTCCTGAATGGCCTTGCTGACGAACTCCTGAGGGTCTGGCTCTCCTTGCCTTACTCCTTCTTGAGGGAAACGTGCTTCGAAGCATGCCTCCATGTGGTGCCCAAGTGCCTAACTCGTGACCCTAGCCAGGTCGGTGGCCCTCCAGGGGAGAGCCCCCGAGCCCTGCCCAAGGAGGGCGTCGGGCGCGCTTTCCTATGCAACGGAAGGAGGTTCCCCCTGGGGAGGCACGGGCCCAGAGGGGCCTGCCTCCTTAGGGGCCGGGCTGGACAATGTCTTCTTCTTCTTAGGGGCGGTCTCGGGAAGCCTCCTGCTTCCGCGATCCGGGTCTTCCAGTGACGCGGCCTGAAAGGCTCGTTCCAGGGAGCACACCGCGTCCTTCTCTTCACAGGGCACCGTGATGACTCCGCCACTTCCTGGCATCTTAAGGACGTTGTAGCCGTGGTGAGTTACGGCCATGAACTTGGCCAGCGCCGGGTACCCAAGGATGGCGTTGTATGGCAGGCGAATGTGAGCGACGCTGAAGTCGATGAGCTCGGTGCGGTAGTTGTCGCGTGCCCCGAAGGTGACAGGGAGGCAGAACTGCCCAATCGGGACCGTGGAGCCATAGGTGATTCCGGAGAAGGGCTTGGTTGGCTGAAGCTGGCTGTAGGGCACTTGGAGATTGTTGAATGTTTCCATGGACAGGACGTTGAGCCCTGCCCCACCATCGATGAGGGTCCTGGTGACCACCACGTTGCTTATGATTGGGGAACAAAGCATCGGGAGAACTCCGGCTATAGCCGCACACTTGAGCTGATCTACTGAGCTGAACGTGATGGCGCACACCGACCACCTGAGAGGGCGCGTGGCTTCAAGCCTGGGGTCTGAGCGTTGAACTTCTTGAAGATGCGTTGAGAGGCTGGGGTCTGAGCCCCGCCTAGGATGCAGGTGATCGCGTGTGGCTCCTGGAAGCCCCCAGCCCCCTCATCTTGGTGGCGATACTTGTTTCTCCTTGGCTGCGGCGGCAGCGAAGGGAGGCCTGCGTTGCCATGCAGGCGATCCTCGCGAGGCTGATCCCTCCAGTCTCCCTCATGAGGCGGGTCTTGCCAGCGATCCTCGCGAGGTTGATCGCGCCACCCTTGGCGCGGGCCACGGTCTTCCCAGCGTCCTGCGTTCCTTCCTCCTCCTCGACCGTAGCCCCGGCCACCGCGGTCGGGGCGATGGCCGATCCTTCCTTCTCGCACGGCTCGGAGCTCTTGACATTCGTTGGTGTTGTGGGTGTGGAGGTCGTGGTACACACAGTACCGGCTGCCCTTGGAAGGTTTGGGCTGATCTCTTCCCCGCTTGGTGTCTGGTTCTGCCGCGAGCACGGCAGCCCCCTTGCGCTTCACATCCTTGGCCTTGGGCTTCTTCTCTTCTGGGTCTGCGGCAGGCAGCTCGAGGAGGGAGAGACGCCCTTCCTCAGCCCTGGCGCACTTGGTTGCCAAGTTGAACAGCTCCAAGGAAGTGCACAGGTCTTCATGCATCGCCAGCTCCTCCTTCATCTTGACATCGCGCACGCCGTCGGAGAAGGCTGAGATGATGGCCTCCTCAGTCACCTTGGGAATCTTGAGGCGTGCGTTGTTGAAGCGCTGGATGTACTTCTGCAGGGTCTCCCCGGGTTGTTGCTTGATGCGGCGCATGTCGCTCACGGCGGGTGGCCGGTCGCGAGTACCTTGGAAGTTGGCGATGAAGCGGGTGCGCATCTCGTCCCAGGAGGAGATCGTGCCTGGAGCCAGGTTCAGGAGCCAGGTGCGGGCCCCGTCCTTGAGCGCCATGGGAAACCAGTTCGCCATGACCTTCTCGTCTCCGTTGGCAGCTTCGATGCCCAGCTCGTAGAGCTGGAGGAACTCCGCAGGGTCAGCCGTGCCGTCATAACGAGGAGGCAGTTCCGGCTTGAACTTGCCGGGCCACGCGACGCTGCGTAGCTCGGTGGTGAAGGCACGGCAGCCTGCTGTGGCCACGGGAGGCCTTGGGTGATGGAGAGCTTGGTCTTGCATGTCCCCACGCGCTGCAGCTGGGTCTTGACGTGCGGGAGCAGGAGCATGGTCACGACGTGCTGGAGCAGGGAGCGCCCTGGCAGCTTCTTGCGGGCGAGGGACTTCTTGGCAGCTCTACTCTTGCCGCGCTGGCACCTGACGGAGCAGGTTCCGCCCAGGGGCCATGCGCCTTGGAGCCATGGCGCCTTCTTGGGGAGGAGGCGGTCGGGGCACCGCCGGAGCTTCGTCGCCCGCGCGGGGCAGGGTGCGGTGCAGCGGAGCGGATGACGCAGGAGAGCCCCCTGCGGCGCGGACGAGCTCGGCGACGCGGTCGAGCCATTCTTTGTAGACGTCGTCGACGGGACGGTACGCAGGAGCTCGTTTGCCGCGATGAGCGCAGCTCGAGCCTCCATGGGTGCGCGGAGCGCGCAGGACGAAGAACCAGCTGGGGTGAGCGAGGCAGTAGCGGTGCAGCCGTCTTGCCGCACGGACGGATGCTGAGACGATGCTTGCCGCTCGTCCCCCGCCGGGCCGGTGGCGGCGTTGCAGCAGGTGATGGGGAACGGCGAGGACGTCCACCGACAGGAGCCGTCTGGGCGACGCGGGAAGCGAGAGCGGCCCGTCGCTCGACGCGGGCCCGACGAGCGTCAGACATGGGCGCGATGGTCGGAGGAGAACGGGGCGGTGGAAGACGAATTCTGGCGCCCCCCTACCTGGCACGCCAAAATGTCGGATTTCGGGTTCCGGCAGACCCTTGAGGCTCGAACACTGGGGTGCACGCAGAGATTTCGCCTCCTACCTACCTGCACCCCTCCGCCTCACTAAGATTGAAGCAATGGAAACAACAACACGAATGACACAGGGTTTATACTGGTTCGGGCCACCGTTGTGGTGTAATACCCTACTCCAGTGTGTGGTGTGGTGGGTTGCCTCTTGGGCTGATGATGATGAACAATACAAGGAAGAACAGCCTCGCGAGGGTCTGCTCTCGGCTAGGGCGATGAACTGCTGGGAGGAGTTCAGTCACCCATCTCTCTCTCTCTATTTTCCTTCTCTCATCCTTTTTCTCTTTCCTCGTCCCCCCTTTCTCTGTGGGTGGTTGGTCCTATTTATAGAGGCCCTGGTCCTCTTCCCAAATATCGAGCGGGAAGGGAGCCAACAATGGCGGGCAAATTTGAAGGGGGACGGCTAGTACTAGCTATCCTGACAAAAGTAGTCTTCGCCTGCTCAAAGCTCTGGTGGTGACGCCGTCTTGGGCTCCACAATGACTTCCGTCTTGCAGTCCTCCTGGTCTTGGTCTTGTTGCACCGAAATGGCAACCTTTGCCTGATGCCTCAGTACTCCGCGGCTGCGCTTGCTCCCTTTGCACCAAAGAGGAAAGGAGGACGCTGCGCGGGCTGGCACCTGCCTGGCGCCTTTGGTCGTCATGGCTTGCGTCACGGGCACCTCGTGAGGTACCCCGCCTTGATCTCTCCGCCTCCTCGCGAGCCAGCCTGATGAGGCCGTGCCTGAGGAAGCTCCGCGCCGTCCGCCCCGCGAGGCTTGGCCCCTCGCGAGGGTCTTGGGTCTGTGTTGGTGAAGATGGGCCGTGCTGGGCCCCCCTTTGAGCCATGCCGCAGGCCGCAGGCAGGCAAGTCTAGGGACCCCCGTTCCCAGAATGCCGACAGCCCTGCCGATGCAGGTCATGACGTGGTCAATGCCGGCTTGATGAAGTGACCGTGCGGCGATGCCGGTATGCCCGCTCTGTGTAATCCGTGGGGCGACGATGTTGGTGATGATTTATCCTTCGCGATGCCGGACTCTTGTTCGGCTTGCCGAGAGGATGGTCTAAATAAGTTGAGCTCGGCTCAACAAAGTGACGACGTGTCTAGCGCAGGTCGGCAGCCTTAGAGCAATATTGCCGGACTGGTTTGACACCAGCATGATAATGAAGATGACCCCAGGGGAGGTTTAACAATTTACGGGCACATGTTTAAAAACAACACACAATACCCTAGAACAGAATTCCTCTAAAAAGGTTGTCCAATATCACGTTCCTAAAGAAACATGAATTCGGGTTGGATCCCCAAGTGACTTGGGTAAAAGAATTTTATGTATAATGATTGTATGTACCGAAGTACTAATATCATATCTTTGTTTACCCGAACTTTAAACGCGTCTTAACCGACCGTCGGCTTCTCCCTCTTCGGTCAAGGACCGAAAAGTGTTATGTACTCCACCTGTCGAGAATATTGACAGTGTTTCCGATAACCAGGCAACCGGGCCATAAGGCTGTAATAGACAAAGCGCGCTCAGGGAACTTATGCTATATTACAGACGAAGTGTAAGAAGCATCATCAAAGAAAATAGTACCCCCACTGATACCTTTCTCCGGTGCTCATTATTATTATGAGACTTGTGCAATAGATTTTTTGTACTCATGAGTTCCATTGTGTGCCGACCATGATTGAAAACAATAAGAGCGCTAGCTTTCGGCTTCACCCAGTCTGAGGTCAGAGCTCGGAGGACCCATTCGTGACAATCGCAGAGGTGCTCCCTTTACTCCCTAGCCGAACAATCGGGAACATAGGGGTAAACACAGGAGCCAGGCAACCCAGCTTGCAAATCGCTTAAGTCAATATGGTGCATATTGTGGCATAATACATGAACAAGGAAGGAAGCCGTACAAGTATAATCATATGCAAGAGGAAAAGCTTCATAAAAGAAGCCCCCAAGTAAACTGGGTATCTGAATTTGTGCATCAAAAACAAAGTTTGGACAAGGAAATTTTTTACAAGCAACTTTTTTCCAAAAAAGGTATAATGCTTGGTCGAACCGAACACAAGTTAAAAATTTTAAAACTTCGAGCATGAAGGCAACTTAGCTGGTTAATGTGTTCGGTATTGATGACGCGGCCCGAGCTTGATGTGGGACAAGGTTCCATCCCCCAAGCCGGTCCCAAGGTGGCGGAGCAAAGAGCTCGGCACTCCGAAGTGGTGAGATAGCACGGTCAATGCAGGCCGGCAGAGTGATGCCGAAGTCCCTGGCATGGGGTAATGAAGTGTTGACGAAGCCCCCCGTCCAGCCGAGGTGACGTGGTATGTCAGTACACTGAGTTGACGATACTGCCCAATCCGGATCATTGTCCTATGCACGAAAAATAGTGCAAACCGGAGATAATAGTAATAATAATAATTAAAAAAATCATTGCATAATAAATAATTTATGCAAAGTGAGTAATAAAAGAAATATGGCCTGACGCCGAAGTCAATGTCGATGCAGGGCGTCGGCGTGATACGGTAAAGGCGTGGCAAAGCCTGAATTCACAGGTTGGTCCAAGTTCCGGATGCGGCGTTCGCCGGACTATGTACGGAGACTGACCGAACCACCATGCGACTGTCGTTAATGCGGCCACCATTTGATAGACCTGTGTACATATGATGGACAAACCAGAGTAATAATTCCTTGGAAAAAATGGACCCAAACAAGCAAAAAAAATACTAGGATTAATAGCACCTGGTTTATTTGTTGTAGCAATCCGAGGGAAGGTGATTCCCAAAATTGGGACTCGATACGCACACCCATTGCTTGATGGGCGATAAAACGACGACATGGCAATGCTGACAAAGGTTGGCTTGCCGAGGCAAAGCCCTCGCTCCAGCTAATCGCGATGAAGCTGGTCGGCTGATGACGCCAAAGTCACCGGAGTAGGTTGATGAAGAGATGATGAAGCCCCTGGTCCAGCCGAGATGTCGAAGACTCGATGTCAGCCGATGAGTCGAAGTAGGTCGGTGTGATGGACACCATCTTGAAGAAGCAACAGTGCGGCCCTGCCGATGCAGGTCGTGACATGGTCAATGCCAGCTTGATGAAGTGACCGTGCGGCGATGCCGGTATGCCTGCTCTGTGTAATCTGTGGGGTGGCGGTGTTGGTGATGATTTATCCTTCGCGATGCCGGACTCTTGTTAGGCTTGCCGAGAAGATGGTTTGAAGAAGTTGAGCTCGGCTCAACAAAGTGACGACGTGTCTAGCGCAGGTCGGCAGCCTTAGAGCAATATTGCCGGACTGGTTTGACACCAACATGATAATGAAGATGACCCCAGAGGAGGTTTAACAATTTATGGGCACGTGTTTAAAAACAACACACAATACCCTAGAACAGAATTCCTCTAAAAAGGTTGTCCAATATCACGTTCCTAAAGAAACATGAATTCGGGTCGGATCCGTATTCGCGCAGAAAACGGATCCGAAAATTGGTCCACTCATCAGAAGGTTCCCGGAGTTTGAACCGTCGGATCGAGCTGAAATTTGTAGGGGTGGTAGATATGGGAATTGCGTAGTAGATGAACGGTTGGATCTTCCAAAGGACCTACGAGCTGGGCTCTAGAGACCACGCCCTAAACTCGTCCACATTCCCGTCCAGATTTGACAGGGCTCCGGTATATCGTATATTGTCGGAGATTCCTCCATCGGAACTCGACGAAATTTTGCATGGCTGTTGTAGACGTAATTCTGCACTATTCCAATGAAGCAATCATCAAATCGACGCTCGAGGAGGTGATGACGGTGAATACAAGTTCGTTGTCCATAAAAACAGCACGGCCGCCCGAAGGCAATGTTGACGTTGAGCCCTCGAGCTCCGTGGATGACTCCTCTATGATCATGATAGAGATCGGAGTTGATGTTGAAGAAGGCCCCCGTCCGAACATGATGATCGGAGATGGAGCACAGTCCTTGGTCGAGCCAAGGTGAATAGTCAAGCCGGCGACGAAGATGCCGGCGTCGCAGTTGACCTGCGGGCGAGCCATTGATCCTTTTGCCGATCACACAGCGGAACTCTCAATGAAAGCACCAATGTCGGTGTCAAAACCGGCGGATCTCGGGTAGGGGGTCCCAAACTGTGCGTCTAAGATCGATGGTAACAGGAGGCAGGGACACGAGGTTTACCCAGGTTCGGGCCCTCTTGATGGAGGTAATACCCTACGTCCTGCTTGATTGATATTGATTATATGAGTATTACAAGAGTTGATTTACCACGAGATCGGAGAGGATAAACCCTAGAAGCTAGCCTATGGTATGATTGTTGTATATTCTCTATCGACAAGCCTGGCCTTGGTTTATATAATGCACCAGAGGCCTAGGATAACAAGAGTCCTAGCCGAATACGCCGGTGGGGAGGAGTCCTTGTCTTGATCACCAAGTCTTGTTGAATCTTCCATGTATGCGGCAACTGTCCGAACTGGCCCATGAGTATACGGCCACGTGGGTCCTCGGCCCAATCTAATAGATCGGGAGATGACGTGGTGAGTACCCCCTTGTCCAGGACACCGTCAGTCATCCTCCGCAATATCCAGCTTTCACTGTAGTTCGGCCACTTCCGTATTTCGGACAGCCACAGGAGGGGAAGCAGCATGTATTTCAAATTAACCCAAGGTTAATACCTGAGCATATCTCTTCAGTCCTCCGATCGCTTCCTTCGGAAGACAATCCGAGTCTCAGGGGCTACTGCATATACAATAGGTGCATTCTGTCAATAAAATTCAATTGACAAAGCTACATCACAAACCTCAAAACCTCTTAGAAGGCTCGTGAAGGCCTCGTTCAATCCACTCTTCACGGATAGAACCCTTTTGACCACCATAGCCATCAAGGTACGGTGCTCTTCTTAAATGGATGCTCGTCGTAGCAAGCCCGTCAGCATTTCCGGCGCTCCTGGGTGTTCGGAAACCGCCGCCGGAGTATGGCATTCCTGTGAAGGAACCCGCTTACTTGCCTCCAGAATCGTCTTCGGCTGTAAACCGGATGGTTCGGGGATGCCAGTCTTGATCCCGTAACCCCGAGTGATAGAGGCACCGCCTTCGGGTAACGCCTTCTTCGTTTCCTGTACTACTTGGTGTTCAGGAGGAGCTCTTCGGGACGATACCTCGGTATCACCCCCCTATTGGGCAATGAGGCCGGAGAAGGCGTGTCACTCTCCATCATCTCTGGAAGAAGATCTCCCGAGGAGGAGGACGATTGAGAAGCACCAGGCGTTAATCTGCATGGACGAACATATATCAGATGATTACTTCACGAATAGGAAAAGAATGAGGTGCATTTAAAGTACCCCAGGCTCGCTTACAGTTTGCCTCGAGGTTCATCCTTGTCATCAACCTCTATGACAGCCTCGCTCGTCCGACCCAAGCCGCTCGACAACGATGTTTTTCCTCTCTTGGAAGGGTTCCCCTCCTGATCTTCGGAGGCGGCCCTCTTCTTGCCCTGGAGGGATCCCTCTGCACTCTTACCCTTGGGAAAAAGAATTTTGGTTTCCCCGAATGTAGCCACCTCGTACGGTGTCGGCATCAGCATTCTTGTCAGCAGGGCCTTCGAGAAAGGCGTCGGACACCAGATTAGCACCGCTTTCTTTATCTAGTCCTGTACAAGGACGAATTGTTCAGTATCTTGTTAACAGATGCCTGAATGGGAAGTGCTCGGATATCGAGTACTTACCGAAGTGTCCGGATGATTGCAGTCAAGACCAACGTCTTCGGTGGTGTCCGGCCATTGCTCCCGTTCTCCGAAATATAATTTCCTCATTCCTTCATGCGTAGTGCCGAAGAAGTGATGTAGAGTCCGCCGTCCTTCTGGGTTAAAATCCCACATACGAAGAGGCCGCCGCTGACATGGCAGGATCCGGCGGACTAGCATTACTTGAACAACATTCACAAGATCGATGCCCTTCTCGGTAAGGCTTCGGATGCGACTTTGCAGAGTCTGCACTTCATCGACGGATCCCCAGTCCAATCCCTTATTGACCCATGAAGCGAGCTGAATTGGAGGACCGGGTCAGAACACAGGTGTAGCCACCCACTTGGAGCCCCGCGGCTCGTTGATATAAAACCACCCCTGCTGCCATAGGTCGGGAGATTTGGCAAAAGATCCTTCGGGCCAAACTGCGTCGGCCAGCTTGCCTATTATGATGCTGCCGCACTCTGCCTGCTCCTCCTTTGCCACCTGCGGCCTCACACCAAAGGTCTTGAGACACAAACCAAAGTACGGAGGAGTCCGGAGTAAGGCCTCACACGTGACAATAAATGTTGAGATGAGGAGAATAGAGTCCGGGGCCAGATCGTGAAAATCTAGCCCATAGTAGAACATGAGCCCCCGGACGAAGGGGTTAAGCGCGAACCCTAGCCCGTGAAGGAAGTGGGATACAAATACTACCCTCTCGCCAGATCTAGGGGTCGGTATGACTTGCCCTTGTGCTGGAAGCTGATGAAAGATTTCCGGTGTCAGATACCTCGCTACGCGGAGCTTCACAATATCCTCCTCTATTACAGAAGAAACCACCCACCGGCCCTGACAATTGGATCCGGACATGACTAGGGCTAGTGGCGATTGGAACCTGAGGGTTGGTACTTGGGGTGGATGGGGTTGAGGAAGTAGCAAGCGCAAGGGGAGAAGACGAGACTGGGTCTCTATATAAAGGCCCCGAATACTGGGCGTCTCCCCCGGGGTCTCTAAACTTACCTATCACCAAGGAGTTGTACCCGGGGGACGGTTGGATTACCCATGCCTGCATTAATGAAAATCCCATAAATAAAAGGGACGCGATCTCTGCCTTGACAAGACGTGCCAGTAAAACCACGCCCCAAGACATGGGGCGGCTCGCTAGCCGACAGTTGGAAATAGTAACCGGGCAGGCATGATACGACGTCGTGAAAAGTTGTAAACAAGTTGGGCTCGTGGGATATTATATTCTCTGCAATTATGTACACAGGTCCGGATATACTTACTTCGTCCGAAGTATATTCTGGAATTTGGAAGGAGGGAACCCACCTTGCAATGCCGAAGACAAATCTGTGCGCCGGACTCCTTGTCATTGAAGCTAGGTTCATGGGCTACTGAGGAAGTCCTGGACAAAGGGGTCCTCTGGCTTCCAGCCTGTTATCCATGGGCCGGACTGATGGGCTGTGAAGATCAAAGACCATACTCGTGTCCGGATTGGACTCTACTTGGCGTGGAAGGCAAGCTTGGCGACCGACGATTCCTTCTTATGTAACCGACTCCATGTAAACCCTAGATCCCATCGGTGTCTAAATAAATCGTAGGGGATAGTCCGAAAAGGACAACACATATACTCATTACCATACCCACTTAGGCTAGACTTCTAGGGTTTACCCATTACGATCTCGTGGTAGATCAATTCTTGTAATACTCATATTCATCAAGATCAATCAAGCAGGAAGTAGGGTATTACCTCCATAGAGAGGGCCCGGACCTGGGTAAACATCGTGTCCCCTGTCTCGTGTTACCATCGATCCTAGACGCACAGTTTGGGACCCCCTACCCGAGATCCGCTGGTTTTGAGACCGACAGCAGCTACCTCCCCTATTTCCTTCTCTCGGGTGTTGGTCACTAGTTTAGTTGTATTGATTTAATGCGTGTGGTTCCCATAAATTTAACATACGCTTCACTTGAGAACTTGTATGACATGATGTTGGCTGCTAAAGTGGACCTTGAACCAACGAATCTATCATACACACTATTGCGGATGCTCTAACCAAGCTCCCATAAGAGCACTATTCAATATGTTGTCTCTGCCATTATGCATGCGTATAGTCGTCATAGTACTATACAATGCAATACTATCGCTGCCATGTGGGACCCGGCCCCACATGTCATCGGCACTACAACACCGTACAGTACTACATATTAACTCAACCCCTCGCCCACTCATGTCGTCTGCAGTCCCTCCTCGCGATGCCATCTATGCCCGCATCGCACGGTGGCTACAGCGGCGGAAGCTGGTCGCACCCATGCTGAGCCGCAAACCGGATGTGGACGGGGAATTTACCTTCGAGACCTTGAATGCCACATGGATCATGCAATCTGAAGGAACAATTTGGGTTAGTCGACTCTTGTAAGTCGTTTCATATGGACGGTCAGATGGGCTTCTTCAACCTCCGAGAATGATGCATTTTTCATTCTCTCTCTCAATCATTGTGTCGCCAGCCTGCCACATGCCTAACTGCCTGTCGCTGCCACCCGGCCCTGCCCTGAACCGCCTGCCACTGCCATGCTCCCCCACCCCAGCCACCTGTTTAACCCCGGGCACGATCCATTTTTCTGGCGAACTGCATTCCACACCAAAAACTCATAAGATAGATCATGGGCACCCTGCCACCCTAATATAGATACATGGGTAGCTTATTTGCCATTTTCTTACTTCACTTTGGTGAACTTCTTCTTTCACAAATCGAATGACCCAAATTATACTTCTAGTACAGTAGGAACACAAAGAAACGAGTTGTAGTACCAACGATAAGAACAACAGTACTAAGAAATACTAGAATGTACTAAAGAGTTCAAATAACGAGAAAGAACATAACATAGTTCGGTTGGGGGCTCAGCACAACACACCCTTGAAATAAAACTAAGCAACTAGTCCGCTTGACACTGCAGTAGAACCAGCATGCGCAACGGGAATACCAGCATGCTTGGAGTCCTCGTACACGTCCTCGACTTTGTCATCATCCCTATTCCTCTTCCTCTTCGCTGACACTTCTTTGCTTGATCCAACCCTTGTAGATATTTAAACAATGGTAGGTATCTGTTGCTACGGACACAATGTGATCTTCATGTATTGTCTTCGACTCCCATGCATGATGAAACTTGGTGTGATGTTTCTTCAGTTCATCATACAAAGGATCAATCATGGCTACTGCCAGGGTCAGCATTGAAGGATGAGAGGAGGACACCAGGCTTTCGTTCTAGAGTTCGAAGGGTTGGCCTACAACGAGGCCTATCCGACCCAGGACTCTCTTGTCATTTGTAAAGCCTACAGTAACGAATTTCACTCTTTTGTCCTTGAGGGAGACCTCAAAATCCAGGCACCTAACATTGGCATGGAATATGTGGTAGACTAAGCAAACGTTATGTACGCAAACCTGGATCATGGAGAGCTTTTTCATCTCTTCCTCCTTTAGAAGATTCTCCTTTTCCAGGTTTGTGGTGTACTCAATATCTAGCCCAGCGACCCACTCATCCTTTGAACTTTTGAACATGTGTAGGAAGCAACCAAGGCATGCTTCCCGTCGTGGATCTATGAATGTAGATGATGATGAACTCATCATCGTTGATGGTTCTAACGTTGTACTCACTGCTGATCATGGAGATTTGGGAGGCCATGGATTTTGGAGGCGGGTTAGGAGAAGTGGAACTGGTGTAATGTGAAAGGACGGGACGACTGGGAGTGAACTATTGCAAGGTAGAAGATGGGGACGAGTAGGGCGTGCGAACCGCATGGGATGGTGGCTTGCCCGGTGGATAAATGGTTGCATGCCCCCAAAGAGTTCTCGGGTACTATGCTGGACCCACTAGATGTCATGTCTACTAGACCTACGTAATAGGCCTGATGGCATAGCTTTTGTGTGTTCGCATGCCATGCCAGCGCGAGCATGTAACTTTCACCTAATTTCATCAACCATCGCGCCTCCCACGACAGTCGCCCCGTCGCACGGTCGCGCCCTTTGAGACTACAGACGGCTATAAATGAGCAATTTTTTGCCTACCCCGCATGCATGATTCTCCCTCTACTCCTTTTTACTATGCATATTATATTTGTGTCAAGTCAAAGTTTGCAAAGTTTGACCAAATTTATATTAAAAATATCAATATCTACAATACCATATATATATATATATATATATATATATATATATATATATTCTGAAACTACGTTTCATAATGAATATAAAATATTGATTTGACATTGTGAATGTTTATACATTTTTCTATAAGTTTGGTCGAAGTAGAGGTACTTTGACTTGAGACAAAATTTATATAAACTATGTAGACTAGTTCCTCCGTCCAGGTGGGTTATGATATTGCCATGTCAGATATAGTCATCGGAACAAGGTTAGCTATAAGATTCCTTGATAGAGGCAAAGGTGTCCCGTCTTTCGATGAGATGGTGGCTATCATTTTGGAGGAAGTCGACTTTGACGATCCGACTACGAACGTGCGAGGATGTCGCGCCTTAGCAATTGCTAAACCAACTCCGAGAGGTTATTAATCAAGCCGGAGCATGATCAACCTGACCATGAAGGTCTATTTCCAGCAGGAAAACGAAGAATAAGCAAGAAACTAAGATTGCAATCGGGATATTGCGAATATAAGAGGAAAGCTTTATCGATCAAGGTGGGGTTCTGTGACGCCTTTGTCTGGTCGTTGAACACAAACGAAGTATGCGAAGTTGCAGCTATGGCAAAGTTTAATCTAAACAAAACCCAAAGTCTAAATGACGCGCTAAGGGCTGTATATATGGAGGAAGAGGGGGAATTTCGTGGCCCTTGGAGGAGGGGTCTAAAACCCACCCTAACTCTTGTTTCCCCACACATACAGACTCTAAAAACAGCCTATACTCAAGTATTTCGAAATTACATGGGTCTGGCCCAATAATAAGGTGATGCAGCACCTATAATAGCCTCTGGACAAAATTTATGAAGTGACATCTTGTATATTTCGCCCAAGGCTTCACCCACCCATTTTGGTGGCTTCAAAGTCCTGAAATCATCACTTGTAACTTCGTTCTTGTTCCCCTTGCGTATGCCATCATCTCCATGCTTGATCTTGCTCCAATGATCATCCTTCTTGTCCAAGCTAGGCCCTTCATTTGTAAGCAAGACAAATGTATCCAATTCAGGCAGCATCATAGTCTCACAAACATTAGAATCATTACCAAGAAACGAAAGTACCTGGTAATTTAATTGGCGTGCACGAGCTCTAGTAATTGGTCATGTATATGTATCAGTAGGGGTTGTGGGTGTAACTTTGTTAGTGATGTCCTCATCATTCCTACTACCTCCCTTCTAGTTTATATGGCTCGATTCAAAATTCTCACATACACGTACCAAGATAGAGGCGGTGGAATAGTTTTTCTAGTGTGCAAAAGTAATCAACTAATGCTCTCGTTCTTCACAAAAATTGTGTTTACCAATGCATTATTGCATTGGATGCATGCATGAACAATAAATGACAAAGAATTATTACATGCATTGATCAATATTCTCTTAATCCTTGCATGCAATAATTTAGTGCACCTTGAAATCTGAACATGTGTGGAGCGTGTATGTTCTTAATGACTTGAGACTAGCTAGCCCGACATGCAGTGGTCGGTTTATTTCATGCAATGATATTAATTAGCAAATCTGTTGTCAACACCTTGGTCGTGGTGCACAACGTAATAAGACGACTTATGCACCATTCCACATATCTGTAGGAAGCATGTTCGCCTCAAAATATTTTCATGTCCATGTGTGAAAATAATCTGCATGCTTGACTCTCCTTCTCCCTTTGTCAGTCCCATCACTCCTCCCCGTGTGAAAACAATCTGCAAGCATGACTCTCCCCCCCCCCCCCGCACTCGTCCAATCCATTGTAACCAGTAAGATTTTTGCGCCTCCCCTCCCCCGTAATTTACTCCAATAAAAATATGTGCACCTAGCTATTACGTCAATCACACAACATATCTTATGTAGGTGTGGCATTGCTCCCTATAAATAATGCACCTCCCATGGCATTCGGAAGAATGCTCACATTAATCGCCTTTATCGACCACCATGGCATCACCCCTCCCTAGCCCTAGGCGCCCCTAGCTGCACCGCGTGGTGGATCGCGCATCGATGTTCCATTCCTTACCGCCACTAGTCAAGGAGGACACGTCGGTGTTCCATTCCTCGCTGCCAACATTGGAGGATAAAATGCCAGCATTTCGCTCCTCGCCGCGACACGTCGAGGGTCACACGTCAGTGTTCCCAGTCTCGCCACCACACGCATCGGAGGACGCCTTGGCTCCCCTCTACGAGGAGAATGTCATGCCGCTCACGGAGCCCCCCCCCCCCAGCTTGGAGGAGCTTTGGAAAGAAATTGAGGTCGCCTTGTGGTAGGATTTGCTTCTGGTAGAGTGTGCCAAAAGAGAGGTGGCGAAGAAGGTTGTGGAAGAGAAGCGCGCCGCAAGGGATGGTGCCTTGCAGGCCTATGTCGCATCTGAGAGAGTCAGGCAATTGGCTCTTTGGCATAAGGCTCATGCGAGGGCCGTGTGGGTGGTGGAGGATGCCCGTGCCAAAGCCCTGAGTGTAGTCGGGCTCAAGCACCTTGTCTGCGTCCTGGGAACGGGGGTACCCAGACTTGCCTACCTGCGGCCCACAGTGTGGCTACATCAGCAGCCCGATACGGCCTAGTTTCAGCAGCAGCGACTCAAGACCCTTGCGAGGGGCCAAGCCTCGTGAGGGGCCAAGCCACGCGAGGCGGACAACACCAAGACCTCCCTGGGGGCGGCCTCACTAGGCTGGCTCCCAAGGAGCAGAGATATCAAGGCAAGGTGCACCTCGCGAGGTTCACATAACGTGAGCCATGACGACCAAGGCCAGTCAGGCGCCAGCGGGCGCAGTGTACCAGTTTCCCCTTTGGTGCCAAGGGGGCAAGCGCAAGCGTGGAGTCCTGAGGGATCATGCAAAGGTTTCCATATTGGTGCAAAAAGGACCAAGACTGCCAGGACGACAGGACGGAGGTCATCGCGGAGCCCACTATAGCGTCACCACCAGAGCCTTTGTAGGCGAAAACTACTTTTGTTAGGATAACTTGTACTAGTTGTCTCCCTTTGAATTTGGCCGTTGTGGAATCCCTTCCCACCTACATTTGGGAAGAGGACCAAGGCCACTATAAATAGGACTTAGCCACCACCCTAGAAGAGGGGAGATCGGATCATTCAGACCATCCTCACACCCACCAGCTCATTGAGCTCAAGAACACCTCACCTCCTGAGGCTGTTCAGCCACTGTACTAGTTCATCCTCAGCCCCTCAAGGCAATCCACCACAAAGCTGGAGTAGGGTATTACACCGCAAGGAGGCCCGAACCAGGATAAAACTGTTGTGTCTGTGGTCCCTTGGGTTCGTCGAGCTAGGCCGTGGAATCGTTGGGCCAGCAGGTTGGGGAGAAGGAGTTCTTCATACGCACCCTAGTATTTGAACCTCTCAAGGGTCTGCAGAGCCCGGAATCCGACATTTGGCGCACCAGGTACGGGTGCATCAAAGCTTCTCTCCCGTCGATCGACTCGCCGCCGCCCCACCATCTCCATGGCTGATGCTCGCTGAGCCCGTGCTGAGCGTCGAGCCGCTTTCGCCATGCGCGTCGCCCAAACAGTGCCCATCGGTGGGCCTCCCCGTCATTCTCCATCACCTGCCGCCAACGCCATCACTGGCCCGGCGGAGCATGAGTAGCAAGGTTCGTCGCAACATCCCTCCGTGTGGCGGGACGGACGCACCGCCACGCTGTCGCTGACCCCGGCCGGCTCATCGTCCCACGCTCATCACGGCCCAGGGAACGCGCAAGATGTGTTCCTCATGGCGCGTGAGATCCTGCGCTACCGTCCCATCGAGGACCTCTATGAAGACTGGCTGGACCGCATCGCCGAGCTAGTCAGCGCGGCTGGGGGCTCGCATGCACTGTCCCTCTCGCTGCCTCGTCCGCCGCCTGCTGCAGGTGGTGTAGCCCATGGAGCGCCTCCGCCACCTCCTCGTCAGGACGTCGCCCTCGGTCCAAGACGCGCGGCCCCACGGCGTGACCCTCTATGTCGGGCGTCCGTAAATGAAGAAGAAAGCTGCCGGGCGATCCAACGGCCGCAAGGAGGTGCTCCAGCGCTCCCTCCACCACCACGTCTAAACTACGCGCTACCTGCAACAGTGGTGCACGAGCACCAAGATCAGGATCCACCTCCACACCAAGATCAGGCTCCACTCGTTTGGCCAGGCAAGTTCAAGCTTGACCAGCCTCCAAGCTACGACGGCACCCTCGACCCTGTGGAGTTCCTGCAGCTCTACGAGCTGGGCATCGAGGCGGCAAACAGCGATGAAAAGGTCATGATAAATTGTTTCCCCATGGCCCTCAAGGATGGCGCGCACTCGTGGCTCCTAAATCTGCCTGCGGGATTGATCTCCTCCTAGGGTGTGATGCGCGAGTGTTTTGTCGCCAACTTCCAGAGCACTCGCAACCGCCCGCCTGCCGTGGGTGACCTACAGTGCATCAAGCAGCAACCTGGGGAGACCCTGCAGAAGTACATCCAGAGTTCGCCTTAAGATCCCCAAGGTTTCTGATGAAGCCATCATATTGGCATTCTCCGACAACGTCCGCAATGTCAAGATGAAGGAGGAGCTTGCCATTCCCAAGGACTTGTGCACGGCTCTAGAGATGTTCAACATGGCTAGCAAGTGCGCGAGAGATGAGGAGGGGCACCTCTCCCTCCTTGAGCTTCCAGCTGCCGACCCAGAAGATAAGAAGGCCAAAGTCAAGGACGTGAAGCACAAGGGGGCTGTCGTGCTAGCGGCCAAACCAGAGATGAAGCGCGGTTGCGACCACCCAGAGTCGTCCAAGAGCAGCCATCCATTTTGCGTCTTCCACAACATACACAGCCACAACACCAACGAATGTCAAGAGTTCAGGGCCATCTGCGACGGGCACCTCGGTCGATGCCTCGAGCACATCGATCGAGGCTGCGGTCGCGGAGGAGGCAGAAGTGGAGGACATTGGGATGACCGCGGCCCACGCCAGGAGTGGCACGACCAGCCTCACGAGGATCGCTGGCAAGGCCAGACTCGCAAGGGCGCCTGGAGAGACCAGCCTCGTGAGGACTGTCCTTAGGGCAATGTTGTCCTCCCTCCGCTGCCACCACCACCCAGGAGGAACGACGACCACCACCAGGATGTGGGGGTTGGGGGCTTCCAGGAGCCTAACACCATCGCCTGCATTTAGGGTGGCGCTCAGGCCCCAACCTCCCACCGCATCTTCAAGCACTTCGCTCATGAGGTGAACACGGCCCTCCCCAGGCTCGAGGCCACACGTCCGCTCAGGTGGTCCAAGTGCACCATCACCTTCAGCTCGTCCGACTAGCTCAAGTGCGTGGCAACTACCGGCGCTCTCTCGCTGCTTTGCTCACCCATCATCAACAATGCCCTTGTCACCAAGACCCTCATCGATGGTGGTGCGGGGCTCAATGTCCTTTCCATCGAGACGTTCGACCGCCTCCATGTGTCGTATGATCATCTGCAGCCCACCAAGCCCTTCTCAGGCATGACCGATGGCTCACCACCCTGATACGGCAGATCCGCCTCCCTGTCACCTTCGGCCAGCATGACAACTACCGCACCGAGCTCATCGACTTCGACGTAGCTCACATCCGCCTCATGTACAATGCCATCCTTGGCTATCCGGGCTTGGCCAAGTTCATGGCAGTGACCCACCATGGCCACAACATCCTCAAGATGCCGGGGAACTGCACATCATCATGATCGCATGCGAGGATAAGGACGTGGTGTGCTCCCTCGAGCGCGCCTATCAGACAACAAAAATTGAAGATCCGGACAACGAAGGAGCCATCTACCCTCCTAAGGTCATTCCAAAGAAGAAGAAGTAGGTACTTCGCCAAGATCCTCAGGAGAGCGGCATCTACAGCGGCACCGCCTCAGGATCTGCGCCCATGGATGGGGCGCCTCCCTCTCATGCATAAGAAGGCGCGTCGGCGCCCTCCTCAGGCTGGGCTCGGGTGCTCTCTTCTGGAGGGCCTCTGACTTAGCCAATGTCATGAGGGTGGTGCTCGGGCACCACATGGAGGCATGCTTCATCGCACACTTCCCTCATGAGGGCACTAGCACAAGGTGGTAGGTGCTCAGGAGTTCATCGACAAGACGACCGAGGAGCTTCAAGAGGCGAGAGCCATGCATGGTGACCATCGCCTACCGCCTGGCGTGGCCCCTTGTCCTGGCGAGGACAACGAGCTGCGCGTCTGCGTCAACATCCCTAGGCTCAACAGAGCCGCAAGCCAAGAGCGATTTTGGCCTTCACATGTTGGTCGGTGTGAGGGCCCACCTCACAGCGACGTTCGCATGGCTTTCGGCTTGTCGAACGCGGCTGCCGCCTTCCAGCGTCGCCTGTGAAGCATCGTGGCTGCTCACGAGGCCAGGCACCGCGTGGTCCTGGCGGAGGTGGCAACGGTTCTTCGCGAGCCTCCCGAACCTCCAGAGCCTCCCAAGGTTCAAGACCAAGGCAGCTCGTCCGGAGCAACCTCTTTAGGGCGCATCTTCAACTACTTCAACATCTCTTCAGCAACGGTGCCAGGTGAAAATTTTAGTTTATTCAGTTGTGGGCACCCCTCGAGCTGCATTATCCCCAAGTCACATGGGCCTATCCCTGCGGCATGTATCATTTTGCATCTTTGGTTTACCTTGTTGGGGGCGCCCCTCGGGCTGCATCATCCCCAGGCCGCGTAGGGTCCGTCCTTGAGGCATCTATCATTCTTACATCTATCTAGACTAGCTTTACCTCCTTCTATTAGTTACTTTAAGATTACTACATGCATGTCTGGTACTTTGATACCATGAACGTCATACGCCCTTTCAAGCCCACCCACGACCGCCTCATGATTAAGGACTGGCACATCATCTGTGCTCGGGTCCGTCCCTGTAGTGTCACTAAATCCAAGAGGCTGAGCTCTGGCTCGCTTGCCAGCTCTTGTGTACGTCACCTCCCATGGCCCTTGGTGCCTTGTTCTCGCATTTGCTAATCGTAGGCGGGCGAGCCAGGGCGAGCGACCCGGTGCCTCGACACCACGGGAGCCGCACGCCGGTTGTCTTTCTTCAGGATTTTCTCATGAGAAGATTGGGCATGGCGTCTGTGCTCGGGTCCATCCCTGCAACATTGATAAACCCAACGACTGAGCTCTGTGTGGTGGGCCAGCCCCGTTCACGTCACCTTGTGGGGTTGTTGGTGTTTGGCCTTCTCATGTGATCACCCCAGGAGATTCATTCGGCGCAGGTTACCTAACCATCTCGCAGGGCTATCACAACTATCAAGAATCAAATTCGGGAGCAACTCGCCTTCAGGTAGGGCCTCGTGAGTCCTGCATTGGCTCACGAGTGCCAGACACACCTCGTCTAGCCCTGCCATGCAAGCCACGTGTCAGGGCAGGGCTGTACATGTCTCGGGGGCTCCACTCAGAGGGATCCCTCACCCACGCACCAGTGGAAGCACCATGCTCCATGCTGGCAATAGACACGGTCGAGGAGCGGCTATGCCCATGCATGTGTGGAAGCGCCATGCTCCACACTGGTGATAAACAACTAAGGGCGGCCCCATGGCCGCATCAACCTTAGGGAGCCACTAGGCTCAGTATCTAGCCTCCTTGCAACACTTTCCCCTTGGGAGAGTCACGCGAGGGGGCTAGGCACTGGGGCTATGCTCAAGTCACGCCTAGCATACAACACCCTGCCAGGTCCCTTGGACCTAGTCATCGCGTGCCCCTCCCAAGCGAGACCTCGATGAGAAAAGGTATGGAGGTCTATTTGTACGTCAAGGGGGACTCCTGAGCATCGCGACTCAGGAGCCTAACTGGCCACGTAGCCCCTCACCCCTTGGTCTTGTCCTCGTGATCCGGACGACCCAATGGCGGCTGAGGTACGCGCGGGGTCGGGTCCTGCCGACACAGAACGCTAAGGCCTACTCTCACATCTCCTTCCCACGGGCCGTTTGTGCGTCAAGGGTGACTCTTGAGCATCGCGACTGAGGAGCCTAACTGCTCACGTAGCCCCTCACCCCTTGGACTCGTCCTGGTGATCCGGACGACCCGACGACGGTTGAGGTATGCACGGGGTCGGGCCCTGCGGACGTAGGACATCAAGAAAGCGGGAAGGAAATCGCAAAATCCTAGCAAAAATTATTACAAAAAACGCTGTCTCTTAAAAGCATGGACACATAAAGTTTTAACGCCTCCATGAGGCACGATGCATGTTGTAGGAAATAAAAATGGAGGGAAGTGCTGCCTGCGAGCCCCTGCTTCAGCCTTGGGCACTGCCACCGCAAGCGAGGAGTGCCCCGTCGTCAACAACATCGCCGTCACCTGTACCATTGGTTGTGACTGTAGGTTTGGTGGTGCCGTCAATTGGGGGCGCAGGGTCGATGGCGAGGAACTTCCGCAGGAGAGCCTCCACTTGATCCTTCACGGCTTCGGCAGCAGCGGTGCGGTGCACCTCGTCCACGGGCTCAAGCAAAGCTCCGAAGTCGGTGCTGGGGTCACGAAGATGGATGTGGCTAAAGACACGCGTTGCTGACTGGCCTCTCGCTCATCCCGCAACGGGGGCTACACATGCTGGCACGATGCTTGTGCTCGGGTCCAAACCTGCAATACTGATAAACCTGTGCGATCGACCTCTGGCTCGCGGCCCGCTCCACGCACGTCACCTCACCAGATCCTCAGTGCCTTCATCTTATTGCGGAAAGAACAGTGGCAGGATGATAACCCACAAGTATAGGGGATCGCAACAGTTTTCGAGGGTAGAGTATTCAACCCAAATTTATTGATTCGACAAAGGGAGCCAAAGAATATTCTCAAGTATTAGCAGCTGAGTTGTCAATTCAACCACACCTGGAAACTTAATATCTGCAGCAAAGTATTTAGTAGCAAAGTAATATGATAGTAGTGGTAACAATAGCAAAAATAACGGTAGCAAAAGTAATGTTTTTGGTATTTTGTAGTGATGATAACAATAGCAACGGAAAAGTAAATAAGCAAAGAACAATATATGGAAAGCTCGTACACAATGGATCGGTGATAGAGAATTATGCCGGATGCAGTTCATCATGTAACAGTCATAACCTAGGGTGACACAGAACTAGCTCCAATTCATCAATGTAAAGTAGGCATGTATTCTGAATATAGTAATACGTGCTTATGGAAAAGAACTTGCATGAAATTTTTGTCCTACCCTCCCGTGGCAGCGGGGTCCTAGCAGAAACTAAGGGATATTAAGGCCTCCTTTTAATAGAGTACCGGACCAAAGCATTAACACATAGTGAATACATGAACTCCTCAAACTACGGTCATCACCAGAAGTGGTCCCGATTATTGTCACTTCGGGGTTGCCGGATCATAACACATAGTAGGTGACTATAGACTTGCAAGATAGGATCAAGAACTCACATATATTCATGAAAACATAATAGGTTCAGATCTGAAATCATGGCACTCGGGCCCTAGTGACAAGCATTAAGCATAGCAAAGTCATAGCAACATCAATCTCAGAACATAGTGGATACTATGGATGAAACCCTAACAAAACTAACTCGATTACATGATAAATCTCATCCAAACCATCATCGTCCAGCAAGCCTATGACAGAATTACTCAAGCACGGCGGTGAGCATCATGAAATTGGTGATGGAGGATGGTTGATGATGACGATGGCGACGGATTCCCCTCTCCGGAGCCCCGAATGGACTCCAGATCAGCCCTCCCGAGAGAGTTTAGGGCTTGGCGGTGGCTCCGTATCGTAAAACGCGATGAATCATTCTTTCTGATTTTTTTCTCTCCGAACACGAATATATAGAGTTGGAGTTGAGGTCGGAGGAGCTCCAGGGGGCCCACGAGGTAGGGGGCGCGCCCCCCACCCTCATGGCTAGGGTGTGGCCCCCCTGGCCTTGATCTTTTGCCAATATTTTTTGTTATTTCCAAAAATATGCTCCATGGAGTTTCAGGTCATTCCGAGAACTTTTGTTTCTGCACATAAATAACACCATGGCAATTCTGCTGAAAACATCGTCAGTCCGGGTTAGTTCCATTCAAATCATGCAAGTTAGAGTCCAAAACAAGGGCAAAAGTGTTTGGAAAAGTAGATACGATGGAGATGTATCAACTCCCCCAAGCTTAAACCTTTGCTTGTCCTCAAGCAAGTCAGTTGACAAACTGAAAGTGATAAAGAAAAACTTCTACAAACTCTGTTTTCTCTTGTTGTTGTAAATATGTAAAGCCAACATTCAAGTTTTCAGCAAAGATTATAAACTAACCATATTCACAATAACGCTTAGGTCTCATGTTTACTCATATCAATGGCATAATCAACTAGTGAGCAATAATAATAAATCTTGGATGACAACACTTTCTCAAAACAATCATAATATGATATAACAAGATGGTATCTCGCTAGCCCTTTCTGAGACCGCAAAACATAAATGCAGAGCACCTTTAAAGATCAAGGACTGACTAGACATTGTAATTCATGGTAAAAGAGATCCAGTCAAGTCATACTCAATGTAAACTAACAGTAATGAATGCAAATGATAGTGGTGCTCTCCAACTGGTGCTTTCTAATAAGAGGATGATGACTCAACATAAAAGTAAATAGATAGGCCCTTCGCATAGGGAAGCAGTGATTTGTAGAGGTGCCAGAGCTCGGTTTTGAAATAGAGATGAATAATATTTTGAGCGGTATACTTTCATTGTCAACATAACAACCAAGAGATGGCAATATCTTCCATGCTACACACATTATAGGCGGTTCCCAAACAGAATGGTAAAGTTTATACTCCCCCTCCACCAACAAGCATCAATCCATGGCTTGCTCGAAACAACGAGTGCCTCCAACTAACAAGAGTCCCAGGGGGATTTTTGTTTGCAATTATTTGGATTTGATTTGCATAAAGGATGGGACTGGGCATCCCGGTGACCAACCATTTTCTCGTGAGTGAGGAGCGGAGTCCACTCCTCTTGAGAATAATCTGCCTAACATGGAAGATACGGACAACCCTATTTGATACATGAGCTATTTGAGCATACAAAACAGGATATTTATTTGAAGGTTTAGAGTTTGGCACATACAAATTTACTTGGAACGGCAGGTAGATACAGTATATAGGTAGGTATGGTGGACTCATATGGAATAACTTTGGTGTTTATGGGATTGGATGCACAAGCAGTATTCCCACTTAGTACAGGTGAAGGCTAGAAAAAGACTGGGAAGCGACCAGCTAGAGAGCGACAACAGTCATGAACATGCATTAAAATTAATCAACACCGAATGCAAGCATGAGTAGGATATAATGCACCATGAACTTAAATATCATAGAGGCTATGTTGATTTTGTTTCAACTACATGCGTGAACATGTGCCAAGTCAAGCCACTTGAATCGTTCAAAAGAGCATACCACCCTATCATACCACATCACAACCATTTTAATAGCAAGTTGGCACGCAAGGTAAACCATTATAAGCTCCTAGCTAATTAAGCATGGCATAAGAAACTATTATCTCTAATTGTCATCACAAACATGTTTATTCATAATAGGCTGAATCAGGAACAATGAACTAATCATATTTACAAAAAAAAAGAGGTCGAGTTCATACCAGCTTCTCCCATCTCAATCAGTTCATCATATATCGTCATAATTGCCTTTCACTTGCATGACCGAATGATGTGGATAATAATAATAGTACACGTGCATTGGACTAAGCTGGAATCTGCAAGCATTCAATAAACAGGAGAAGACAAGGCAATATGGGCTCTTTTGTCAAATCAACAATAATGCATATAAGAGCCACTTCAACAATTTAATCATGGTCTTCTCCTATCGACCCCCAAAGAAAAGAAATAAAACTATATACACGGGAAAGCTACCAACAAGCAAAAGAAGAACAAGAAATCATTTTGGGTTTTCTTTTTAATTACTACTACAAGCATGGAAAGTAAATTAATTAAAAACTACAACTAATTTTTTTGGTTTTTCTTAAGGTTTATTAAACACACAAGAAGAAAGCATAAAAAGGAAATAAACTAGCATGGGTATTACAATGAAAAAGTATGAGCACCGACATCTAGCAATGAGTGTGTGAATAGGAATGTAATGTCGGTGGGAAATACGTACTCCCCCAAGCTTAGGCTTTTGGCCTAAATTGGTCTATGGCCACGGTTGGCCTGGCGAGTATCCATAGTAATAGTTGGGGTCGTAATTGCCACTGATTGGAAATCATCTCCGAATCCCACTAGTAATTAGACTGTCGTGGAGGATCAACTTGTGGTTCCAACTCTGGCTCTGTGGCTGATGTAGGGTTCCGGTAGGCGTGAATAGCCTCCAACGGAACAAGGTACTTGCCTGCAGATAAATCAAACAAGGAAGGAGCAGGTAGGGTAATAGTCTCATGATGATGTTTATCAAAGAGCAACTTATATTTGAGCTCATTTTCCCTATTCTTAACAATAAAATCGTGTGCTACCATACTCTTATAATCTAAATGAATAGGAGGCAGCAATTTTTCTTCCTTCTCATAATGCCTAATAGGTATGTTAAAATGTGCAGCTAGGCGCGAGGCGAAGATGCCTCCAAAGACGGGGCCCTTAGTACGGTTAAGATTTAACCGCTTTGCAATAATAGCACCCATGCTGAATGTATCATCACGAAATAAGGCATGGCATAAAATAAAAATATCAGGGGCACTCAGGTTTCCACAATTTCCGTGTCGAATTAAGCATCTACTAGCAAATATAGCAAAGTAACGTAGAATAGGAAAGTGTATGCTAGTAGTTCGTGCATCGAAAACCTTCCTCGTTTCCCCTACAGTGATGGTATCAATAAACCCATCCACATCACCGTGATGTGGTTCCTCCATGATGCCCTCGAAAGGGATCAAACAAACCCGACAAAAATCATGAAGTGACATCTCCTTATGCTCATCATATAAATAAAACTCCACCATAGGTGGTGAGCTCCTAGCATGGAAATGAAAGTTTTGCACAAATATATTGGTAAGTAAGAGATACTGTACGTGCTGGTCGTGGAAGAAGGCGGTGAGGCCTGGATTCTCAGCCAATTCATAGAAATCATCATAAATCCCGGCTGCTCTCAAGAAATCATCACAAGGCCATTCACATGGTTGAACCTCCGTGATGTGATGCAGATTATATTTGGGCTTCTTTGCTTCTTCATTTTGCTTTTCCTTCGAGCTTTGGCTCGATGAGCCCCTCAAAAATCTCTTCATTATTTTCTGAAAAATTCTGAAATTTTTAGTAACTTCAAATAAAAGTGAACCAAACTCAACAAAGTTGATAGCAACTACTCCTACAAGTGCCTAGAGCCTATATCATGCATCAAAACTACTTGGACCCACATAAATTTGACATGCAAGCTCAAGAACAGGGTCACCTAAGCAGCTAAAATATGCAATGAATAAAGCACTAGAACAAAAACTAATTGGACCATTGGAGGAGTCACATACCAAGGAACAATCCCCCAAAGCAGTTTTGTGAGAGATGCTTTGAGCAAGGTGATCGAAAATCGCAGCAAAATGAGCTAGAACTTGTGCTTGAGCTGGATAATGGTGTTTGTGGGAGGAAGGGGTGTGTGGGTGCAGGAATTAGTGGAGGAGGGCCACCGTGGGCCCACGAGGCAGGGGGTAGGGCACGCCCTCCACCCTCGTGGCCAGGTGGATGCCCCCCTGCTGTGTTCTCAGTGCCAAATATTCTCAAATATTCCATAAAAAATCATATTTAAATTTCAGGGCATTTGGAGAACTTTTATTTTCGGGGTATTTTTATATTGCACGGATAATTCAGATAACAGACAGAAAATACTATTTTTATTTTATTAAATATAAATAACAGAAAGTAAAAAGAGGGTACATAGAGTTGTGTTTTCTAAATTCATCCATCTCATGATCATCAAAATGAATCCATTAACAAGGTTGATCAAGTCTTGTTAACAAACTCATTCCGAATAACATGGAACCGGAGATTTTTCGAATAACACTAGGTTACCTCAATGGGGATATGCACATCCCCAACAATAAGACTATCATATTTCTTCTTGATAGTAGGAAGAGGAAATTCAAAACCTCCAAAAATAATCGATGGAATTTTTCCAATAGAATTGATACTGTGGACTTGAGGTTGTTTCCTCGGAAAGTGTACCGTATGCTCATTACCATTAACATGAAAAGTGACATTGCCTTTGGTGCAATCAATACCAGCCCCTGTGATAACCCACAAGTATAGGGGATCACAACAGTTTTCGATAAGTAAGAGTGTCAAACCCAACGAGGAGCTAAAGGCAGAACAAATATTCCCTCAAGTTCTATCGACCACCGATACAACTCTACGCACGCTTGATGTTCGCTTTACCTAGAACAAGTATGAAACTAGAAGTACTTTGTAGGTGTTGTTGGATAGGTTTGCAAGATAATAAAGAGCAAGTAAATAAAAGTAGTGGCTGTTTAGATAAAGACACAACTAAGTTAGGTTTAGTAGAGAGCTTGTTGTTACGAGAAAGTTATTTGTCCCTAGGCAATCGATAACTAGACCGGTAATCATTATTGCAATTTTATATGAGGGAGAGGCATAAGCTAACATACTTTCTCTACTTGGATCATATGCACTTATGATTGGAACTCTAGCAAGCATCCGCAACTACTAAAGATCATTAAGGTAAAACCCAACCATAGCATTAAAGCATCAAGTCCTCTTTATCCCATACGCAACAGCCCCCTTACTCGGGTTTGTGTTTCAGTCACTCACGCAACCCACTATAAGCGAATCATGAACGTGTTGCAACACCCTACAGCAGGGATCCCTCACGCTTGCGCGACACGGAGAGCACCATAGGACAGCACCAATAATAAAACATGCAACTCAAACCAATCTTGATCATCAAATAGCCCATAGGACAAAACGGATCTGCTCAAACATCATAGGATAGCCATACATCATTGGGAAATAATATATAGTGTTGAGCACCATGTTTAAGTAGAGATTACAGTGGGTAAGAGAGAGGTTACACCGCTGCATAGAGGGGGGAAGAGTTGGTGATGATGGCGGTGAAGTTGTTGGTGAAGATTGCGGTGATGATGATGGCCCCGGTGGCACTCCGGTGCCACCGTAAGCGAGGGGGAGAGAGCACCCCTCCTTCTTCTTCTTCCTTGACCTCCTGCCTAGATGGGAGAAGGGTTTCCCCACTAGTACATGGCCCCCATGGCATGGGAGGGGCGAGAGCCCCTCCGAGTTTGGATCTGTCTCTCTCTGCTTCTGCGTTCTCAGATTCTACCCCTTCACCGTTTTATATATTCCCGGAGATCCGTAACTCCGATTGGGCTAAAATTTTAACACGATCTCTATCCAGATATTAGCTTTCTTGCGGCGAAAGAAGTGCATCAACCTCCTTACGGGGTGGCCACAAGGGTCAGGGGCGCGCCCCCTGCCTCGTGGCCCCCTCGGGCATCGTCTCGTGTGGATTTTTTTTCCTAAAAATCATATATATTCCAAAAAAAATCTCCGTCAGTTTTTATCCCGTTTGGACTCCGTTTGATATGGATATTCTATGAAACAAAAAACATGCAACAAACAGGAACTGGCACTGGGCACTGGATCAATATGTTAGTCCCAAAAATAGTATAAAAATTTGCCAAAAGTATATGAAAGTTGTAGAATATTGGCATAGAACAATCAAAAATTATAGATACGACGGAGACGTATCAGCATCCCCAAGCTTAATTCCTGCTCGTCCTCGAGTAGGTAAATGATAAAAAAGATAATTTTTGATGTGGAATGCTACCTAGCATAATCTTGATCACATATCTAATCATGGCATGAATATTAAGACATGAGTGATTCAAAGCAATAGTCTATCATTTGACATAAAAACAATAATACTTCAAGCCCACTAATAAAGCAATCATGTCTTTTCAAAATAACATGGCCAAAGAAAGTTATCCCTACAAAATCATATAGTCTGGCTATGCTCCATCTTCACCACACAAAATATTCACATCATGCACAACCCCGATGACAAGCCAAGCAATTGTTTCATACTTTTGACGTTCTCAAACCTTTTTAACTTTCACGCAATACATGAGCGTGAGCCATGGACATAGCACTATAGGTGGAATAGAATGGTGGTTGTGGAGAAGACAAAAAGGAGAAGATAGTCTCACATCAACTAGGCGTATCAACGGGCTATGGAGATGCCCATCAATAGATATCAATGTGAGTGAGTAGGGATTGCCATGCAACGGATGCACTAGAGCTATAAGTGTATGAAAGCTCAAACTGAAACTAAGTGGGTGTGCATCCAACTTGCTTGCTCATGAAGACCTCGGGCATTTGAGGAAGCCCATCATCGAAATATACAACCCAAGTTCTATAATGAAAATTCCCACTAGTATATGAAAGTGATAACTCAAGAGACTCTCTATATGAAGAACATGGTGCTACTCTGAAGCACAAGTGTGGTAAAAGGATAGTAACATTGCCCCTTCTCTCTTTTTCTCTCATTTTTTATTATTTTTTATTTTTTGGGCCTTCTCTTTTTTTGGCCTTTCTCTTTTTTTTTCGTCCGGAGTCTCATCCCGACTTGTGGGGGAATCATAGTCTCCATCATCCTTTCCTCACTGGGGCAATGCTCTAATAATTATGATCATCACACTTTTATTTACTTACAACTCAATATTACAACTCGATACTAGAACAAAGATATGACTCTATATGAATGCCTCCGGCGGTGTACCGGGATGTGCAATGATCTAGCGTAGCAATGACATCAAAAAACGGACAAGCCATGAAAACATCATGCTAGCTATCTTACGATCATGCAAAGCAATATGACAATGAATGCTCAAGTCATGTATATGATGATGATGGAAGTTGCATGGCAATATATCTCGGAATGGCTATGGAAATGCCATGATAGGTAGGTATGGTGACTGTTTTGAGGAAGGTATATGGTGGGTTTATGGTACCGGCGAAAGTTGCGCGGTACTAGAGAGGCTAGCAATGGTGGAAGGGTGAGAGTGCGTATAATCCATGGACTCAACATTAGTCATAAAGAACTCACATACTTATTGCAAAAATCTATTAGTCATCGAAACAAAGTACTACGCGCATGCTCCTAGGGGGATAGATTGGTAGGAAAAGACCATCGCTCGTCCCCGACCGCCACTCATAAGGAAGACAATCAATAAATAATCATGCTCCGACTTCGTTACATAACGGTTCACCATACGTGCATGCTACGGGAATCACAAACCTCAACACAAGTATTTCTACTAATCCACAACTACCCACTAGCATGACTCTAATATCACCATCTTTATATCGCAAAACTATTGCAAGGAATCAAACATATCATATTCAGTGATCTACAAGTTTTATGTAGGATTTTATGACTAACCATGTGAATGACCAATTCCTGTCATCTCTCTAAATAGATATAAGTGAAGCAAGAGAGTTTAATTCTTTCTACAAAAGATATGCCCACGCTCTAACAAATATAAGTGAAGCAAAAGAGCATTCTACAAATGGCGGTTTTCTATGTAAAGAGAAACAGGCAATCCAAACTTCAAATGATATAAGTGAAGCACATGAAGCATTCTATAAAGCCATACTCAAAAGATATAAGTGAAGTGCATAGAGCATTCTATAAATCAACCAAGGACTATCTCATACCAGCATGGTGCATAAAAGAAAAATGAAAACTAAATGCAAAAGACGCTCCAAGATTGCACATATCGCATGAACGAAACGAATCCGAAAACATACCGATACTTGTTGAAGAAAGAGGGGATGCCTTCCGGGGCATCCCCAAGCTTAGACGCTTGAGTCTCCTTGAATATTTACTTGGGGTGCCTCGGGCATCCCCAAGCTTGAGCTCTTGCCTCTCTTCCTTCTTCTCACATCGAGACCTTCTCGATCATCGAACACTTCATCCACACAAAACTTCAACAGAAAACTCGGTAAGATCCGTTAGTATAATAAAGCAAATCACTACTCTAAGTACTGTTGCAAACCAATTCATATTTTGTTTTTGCATTGTGTCTACTGTAATATAACTTTTCATGGCTTAATCCACTGATATAAATCGATAGTTTCATCAAAACAAGCAAACTATGCATCAAAAACAGAATCTGTCTAAAACAGAACAGTCTGTAATAATCTGAACATTCACCATACTTATGATACTTGAAAAATTCTGCCAAAATTAGGAAAAATAAAAATTTGTATAGGAAGACAGTGCAAAAAGAATCAGAACCATTTGACGTTCCAGCTAAAAATGTAAAATCGCGCACTACAGCCAAAGTTTCTGTCCTGCACCGTACAAACCATCAAGCAAATGTAAACATCCTAAAGGCAAACCTTGGCACATTATTTTTATAATACAATGGAATTGTACAAGGGGATAATTATTTTTTTGAAAAGTTTCTGTAATCAAGATTCACAAAGTTGCCGTGAGCATGAACAAAGTTCAAGGAGCTCTCCCACTTCAACAATGCTTGTCTTTCTCACTTTCACTTTCCTTTTTGAAAAAGTTTTGGGTTCCCCTCTTTATTTTTGTTGTTTTTAAACTATATGAAAGCACTCAACAGAAATAAATGACTCTCTAAAACTTCCAGGTTGTCTCCCTGGCAGCGCTTTTCTTTAAAGCCATTAAGCTAGGCATATAGTGCTCAAGTAATGAATCCACCCGGATCCCAAGGTATATCAAAGCCAATTTTAATTAACAATGATTTGTAATTTAGTAGTGAGCACAAAGTAACATATATAATGTAATGATGAAGTATAACTCTCTTCCTATGCATCGGCATGTCATAAAAGAACAATTCATGCACATATATTAAAGGCCAATGCATAGTATAAACAGTTTCTTGCAATTTTGTTGTATTGGAAACATAGAGAGGTGGAGATATAGTTCCTCTCTCATAATAATGCAAGTAGGAGCAGCAAGCACATGAATATTATATCTATCAAAATCATCATGTGTAGTAGTAAAACGCAACCCATCAATGTAATCCTTAACAAGGGCAAACTTCTCCGATATAGTGTAGTCGAGAGAATTCAAAAAGATAATAGGATTATCATGTGTGGGTGCAATAGCAACATTTTCATGTTTAACATAAGGAACTATAGCAAGTTCATCTCCATAAGCATAATTCATATTGGCATCTTGGCCACAAGCATAGCAAGCATCATCAAAAAGGGATATTTCAAAAGAATCAACGGGATCATAGCAATTATCATAGCATTCATCCTTCGGTAAGCATGAAGGGAAATTAAACAATGTATGAGTTCAAGAGTTACTCTCATCAGAAGGTGGGCACGGGTGATCAATCCGCTCTTCCTCCTTTTGTTCTTCGCTCTCCTCCTCATCTTTTTCATCCAATGAGCTCACAGTTTCATCAACTTCTTCTTCCATAGATTCCTGCAAAATATTAGTCTCTTCTTGGACAGTGGAGACTTTCTCAATAAGTGCATTAATATCGTAATTGTATTCATAATTCTCATAACAATATTTAAGGATAGCTAAATTTTCAGGTCTATAAACCGAATCATCAAAGTCTTCAAACTCTTTAAACATAGATTCAATTTCATAAGCACCCATAAAAGCAACAAATTCTTCTATTTGTTCCACATCATAGTAATCATATATACCATTAGCATAAGAAGCTAAGGTTTTATTATCATTAAATTCGCATGAAAAGGGAAGGTGTGGAGCCTTCATCCTAGAGCAACAAGTATAATCATATCTCAAGCATAGTTGCCTAGCATACCAATTCAATATATGAATTTGATCCCATAATAGTTTCCCTTTTTGTGTCAAGCGGTAATCCCTAAAGTATTCATGTTGATCCAACGTTACTCCCATTACATAATTGAATGGGGTTTTCTCAGGATTATTAAAGTAGTACATAATATCTTTCACATAACCAGCATCGAGGGTTTTAGGAGGTTCCCCATCTCCATGAGCAGAAAGTACACCTAATTTTTTTGGTATTTCGTCTTCCATATCCATAACTTAGAGATAAAGAACAACTAAGAACAGCAAATAAAAATTACTTAGTGATAAAGCAAACAAGCACACACGAGAATATTCACCCCACGCTATTGCTCCCCGGCAACGGCACCAGAAAAAGGTCTTGATAACCCACAAGTATAGGGGATCGCAACAGTTTTCGATAAGTAAGAGTGTCGAACCCAACGAGGAGCTAAAGGCAGAACAAATATTCCCTCAAGTTCTATCGACCACCGATACAACTCTACGCACGCTTGATGTTCGCTTTACCTAGAACAAGTATGAAACTAGAAGTACTTTGTAGGTGTTGTTGGATAGGTTTGCAAGATAATAAAGAGCAAGTAAATAAAAAGTAGGGGCTGTTTAGATAAAGACACAACTAAGTTAGGTTTAGTAGAGAGCTTGTTGTTACAAGAAAGTTATTTGTCCCTAGGAAATCGATAACTAGACCGGTAATCATTATTGCAATTTTATATGAGGGAGAGGCATAATCTAACATACTTTCTCTACTTGGATCATATGCACTTATGATTGGAACTCTAGCAAGCATCCGCCTACTAAAGATCATTAAGGTAAAACCCAACCATAGCATTAAAGCATCAAGTCCTCTTTATCCCATATGCAACAGCCCCCTTACTCGGGTTTGTGTTTTAGTCACTCACGCAACCCACTATAAGCGAATCATGAACGTATTGCAACACCCTACAGCGGGGATCCCTCACGCTTGCACGACACGGAGAGCACCATAGGACAGCACTAATAATAAAATATGCAACTCAAACCAATCTTGATCACCAAATAGGCCATAGGACAAAACGGATCTACTCAAACATCATAGGATAGCCAAACATCATTGGGAAATAATATATAGCATTGAGCACCATGTTTAAGTAGAGATTACAGTCGGTAAGAGAGAGGTTACACCGCTGCATAGAGGGGGGGAGAGTTGGTGATGATGGCAGTGAAGTTGTTGGTGAAGATTGCAGTGATGATGGCCCCCGGTGGCAGTCCGGTGCAACTGGAAGCGAGGGGGAGAGAGCCCCCCTCCTTCTTCTTCTTCCTTGACCTCCTCCCTAGATGGGAGAAGGGTTTCCACTCTGGTCCATGGCCTCCATGGCATGGGAGGGGCGAGAGCCCCTCTGAGACTGGATCTGTCTCTCTGTCTCTCTCTGCTTCTGCGTTCTCAGATTCTACCCCTTCACCGTTTTATATATTCCCGGAGATCCGTAACTCTGATTGGGCTGAAATTTTAACACGATCTCTATCCGGATATTAGCTTTCTTGCGGCGAAAGAAGTGCATCAACCGCCTTACGGGGTGGCCATGAGGGTTAGGGGCGCGCCCCATGCCCCGTGGCCCCCTCGGGCATCATCTCGCATGGATTTTTCTTCCCAAAAATCATATATATTCCAAGAAAAATCTCCGTCAGTTTTTATCCCGTTTGGACTCCGTTTGATATGGATATTCTGCGAAACAAAAAACATGCAACAAATAGGAACTGGCACTGGGCACTGGATCAATATGTTAGTCCCAAAAATAGTATAAAAAGTTGCCAAAAGTATATGAAAGTTGTAGAATATTGGCTTGGAACAATCAAAAATTATAGATACGACGGAGACGTATCACCCTGCAGTATTCAAAAAAGGTCTTCCATGAATAATAGACATACTATTGTAACACCCTCGATGCGGCTATATCTCCCCGTTGTCGAAGCACGACTTAGAGGCATAACCGCATTGAAAGCAATGTCGCAAGTGAGGTAATCTTCACACAACCCATGTAATACATAAGGGAAAGAGATACATAGTTGGCTTACAATCGCCACTTCACACAATACATGAATAAAGCATTACATCATTCAAATAAAAACAACGTCCGACTACGGAACCAAAATAAAAGAAGAACCCCAAATGCGACACGGTCCCCGATTGACCCCAACTGGGCTCCACTACTGATCAACTAGAATGAAACAACACAAAGGACAAGATCTTCATCGAGCTCCTCCTTGAGCTTGGTTGCGTCACCTGCTCAATAACATCGGCACCTGCTAACGGGTTTTGGAAGTATCTGTGAGTCGCGGGGACTCAGCAATCTCGCATCCTCGCGATCAAGACTATTTAAGCTTATGGGTAAGGTAAAGGTATGAGGTGGAGCTGCAGCAAGCGACTAGCATATATGGTGGCTAACATACGCAAATGAGAGCGAGAAGAGGAGGGAAAGCACGATCGAGAAACTATGATCAAGAAGGGATCCTAGAACAACCTACGTCCAACATAACTCCAACACCGTGTTCACATCCCGGACTCCGTCGGAAAGAGACCATCACGGCTACACGCGCGGTTGATGTATTTTAATTAAGGTCAACTTCAGGTTTTCTACAACCGGACGTTAACAAATTCCCATCTGCCCATAACCGCGGGCACGGCTTTCGAAAGTTCAATCCCTGCAGGGGTGTCCCAACTTAGCCCATCACAAGCTCTCACGGTCAACGAAGGATAAACCTTCTCCCGAGACATTCCGATCAGACTCGGCATCCCGGTTCTACAAGACAACTTCGACAATGGTAAAACAAGTCCAGGAACACCGCCTGAATGTGCCGTCAAATCCCGATAGGAGCTGCACATATCTCGTTCTCAAGGCACACTCAGATGAGACATCCTACAAGTAAAACCAACCCTCAAGTTGCCCCGAGGTGGCCCCGCAGTCTGCTCGGTCGGACCAACACTCAGAGGAGCACTGGCCCAGGGGGTTTAAATAAACATGACCCTTGAGTCTGCGGAACCCAAGGGAAAAAGAGGCTAGGTGGCGAATGGAAAAACCAAAGTTGGGCATTGCTGGAAGAGTTTTATTCAAGGCAAACTGTCAAGGGGTTCCCATTATCACCCAACCGCGTAAGGAACACAAAATCCGGAAACATAACACCAATATGTCGGAAACTAGGGCGGCAAGAGTGGAACGAAACACTAGGCAAAAGGCCGAGCCTTCCACCCTTTACCAAGTATATAGATGCACTAATTAAATAAGAGATATTGTGATATCCCAACAAGTAAACATGTTCCAACAAGGAACAACATCTCCATGTTCCAACAAGGAACAAACTTCATCTTCACCTGCAACTAACAATGCTATAAGAGGGGCTGAGCAAAGCGGTAACATAGCCAATCAATGGTTTGCTAGGACAAGGTGGGTTAGAGGCTTGGTTCAACAATATGGGAGGCATGATAAGCAAGTGGTAGGTATCGCAGCATAGGCATATCAAAAGAGCGAGAAACTAGCAAGAAAAGATAGAAGTGATTTCGAGGGTATGGTCATCTTGCCTGCAAAGTTCTTCGAGAAGACGAAAGCTTGAACCTCATAAGCGTACTCAACGGGCTCCTCGAAGAAGACAAATGGACGTAGTCGAACGGATCCTCACAAACGCAACGTTATCGGAACCAACTCGGAGAAGCACACCGGAAACAAGCAAACAACATGGTAAACAACCATCACATAACCATGGCATGATGCACAACCAAGTATGATGCATGTCCGGTTTAATGAAGCATGGCATGGCAAAGTGCACAAACAATCCTACAAATTAAGTGGAGCTCAATGTGCAACGAGTTGCATATTGCCGAAAACACCACATGACTTATTTAGTTCACTCTTGTTTATTTGCCCAACAATATTAAATGTTGGTTAGCATGGCAAGAGGTGAAGCATAAGTAAACTACACATCTAGGCAAGTTTAAATGAGGCAGGAAATAACAAACAACAAATCCGGAAACTCCTCATGTGCATATATTAGGTTTGGTCCTATTCTGCCCTAAACCATATTTTAGAGTTGTTAAACATGCAAGATGATGCCACCATGTTAAACTAGGCAAAATTCTACCCCATTTACATATAAAGTTTATTAAATTTGGAGCTACGGTTAATTAATTATGAATTAAAACATTTTAACATGGCATATGGGCAAAATTACACAAACAGCCTTTTAAACATTTTTAACATGCATGAAAGAGGCAAATTATTAATCTACACGAAATTCTAAGCAAGTTTCGTATATTAAGTTTTTACATGTGATGCTTAGTTTGTGAGTTAAAGTATGCATGAAGTCTAGGGGGTTCTCTATAAAACTGGCAGTTCTCTGATAAATAGCAAAATCATTCAGAAAAAAAAGGCACTCGGGCCAGAACTGAACAGGAAGCCCAACAAGGAAGGAAAAAAAGAGGGGCGCAAGGCAACCCACCATGGGACAAGGCCCGCTGGATCTGGCCAAGAGGAGTTGGGTCTGGCGCGCGAGACAGGCCCAGGCGCGGTCAGCGAGCGGTCAACAGGCGCGGCGTGCGCTCGAACGACTCGAGACAGAGGCGCCGTCCTCCTCTGCTCGACAGGAAGCAGGTGCGGTAGCGCTGAGGACTCCGGCGAGCGTGGGGAACAACAGGATGGGTGCGGGGAGGCGCTTGGGACCAGATCCTGCTAGGGGATGTGCGAATCGGATCTCCGAGCAGGGGAACGTGCTACAAGGCCATGGCTGCAGCTGTTGCCTGAAGAAAAAGACTGGGAAAGAATTCAGAGGGGAAACACGGAGGGGAAGAAGGGAGAGACGACTGGGAGATGGCAGGGACACGACAGCCCGAGGCGAACCTGCGGTCGCCGGTGGGAGTAGGCAGCGCTGGGAACGGGCGTGGAGGTCAACGGGCAGGGGCGGTTGGATCGAACAAAGAGGAAGGGGGCGCAGTCAACGGTGAAGCGAGACCAGGCACTGAGGTCGTCCGCCTCGCGTGCGATGACGAATCAGACGGGGGCGGCGCAGGGACTTGCTCCACGAGGCGAGGAACGGCGCGGGAATGGAGACAGCGACGGGGATCTCTGATGGCGGAGCTCGACGTGGAGGCTGGCGTTGGCTTGACTCCGGTGGTGCGGGGCTGATGCAGAGCTCGGGCGCGAGGGCGCCATGGCACGGAATGGCAGCAGCGCTTCCACGAAGGGCTCCTTGGGAGGCGCGGGCATGGCCCAGGTTGAAGAGGTCGGTTCCCGTCCGGATCGAGCCGATGCGAGGTGGTCGGGGCGGCAAGCTCCTGTTCTGAACAGAGAAAGAGAGGCAAGGAGGTAAGACGAGGGAGGCAGATAAACAGCAGGAGGAGGAGAAGGGCGGCTGTGCTCATCTCGTGATCGCCGGCAGCGGTGCCGGTCGCCGGACGATGAGGAAGGTGGAGGAGCACGGGGAGGCTCGTGGCTCCAAGGATACTGGCGCGGTGAGGAGCTCGGGACTCGGGCGACCCAATTGGCCAAGCGCGCAAGACAAGGGAGTCCATCGGGGAGGATTTTGGATCAGGGAAGATGGAGGTCGCTAGTTCGATCGATGGGGATCCCGAGGTGGGAGTTGGTGAAGTGGTGGCGGCGGCAGCGATGGGTGGAACAGATCCCTAGTTTCTAGGGTTTCATCTGTGTATAAATAGCAGGTGGGTTAAATTAGGGGCTATCCGGTCCCTTCGATCGTAATCAGACGGTCGCGAATAAATATGTTAGGAAGTCCAATTAACAAAATGGAGACGTTTTGTAGATGTTTGGGGATGATCCGGACACAACGGTGACGACTGCTCGGGTCGGGTCCGGGGCAACTTCTCGGACGCGCGCGCGAGGAGGGCCGCGGGCTGACGAGATAGGTTAGGTTAGGCCTGGCGTTAGGTAGTGGACTGTGCGGAAGGACTCAGGCTGAGAAAAGAGAAGAGAGAAGAGAGAGGCCCGGCAACTGTTTCCGGAGACCAAAAACGTCCGACGTTAGACCGGCTATACTGCCGCTATAGTTATCCGTTGGGACGTCAAACGAACTCTGAATGCGATGAAACTTGGCAGGCGGTCTACTGACAACATAACAACACCGCACGCCAACTTTCATCCAATTTCGAGAACATTTTCCGACCACTTATAAAATAATATTTCGGACATGCCGCAGGCGTGTGCAAGTGTGTCTGGGCTCAGAACGGACAACGGAGAGAACGAGGAGACCGGGACGGATGCAAGTTTTGAAAACATGATGATGCAATACACATGATGACATGATGAAATGCAACACGCAAGCAAATGACATGGCAACGACAGCGAATAACTGGAAGACACCTGGCACATCAGTCACGGGGCGTCACAACACTCCACCACTACGAGAGGATCTCGTCCCGAGATCTAGGATGGCACCGGAGGGAAACGGAAGAGGAAGAGAACAGATAAAACTAAGTTTCTTCTTTGACAATTGAGTGAAACCAAAGAACCTTGCGAGGTTGAACAAATTCGAGAAAAGAATTCAACGAAGGTGAACAAAGTTGAAATCTCCGTCACAGAAGAGGAACAAGGAACCTTACTAGACCCTTGTAGGTTGAAAGACATAAGAAAAGTGTTACAATGGACAATAGGTACATGCAAGCACTCCGGTTGAAACGAGATGTACAAGGAACGATAAGGATCAATTACGACAACACTCCGGTTGGATATGGAAGGTAAAGAATATAAAGTTGGCAAAATGGAAGCACTTGGATGAGACTCCGGTTAGAAGAAGAATGATAGACACAACACCCCGGTTAAACAAGATAGAGAAGGAATAAGAATGATATAATTTAGGCAGCACTCCGACTGTAAATGGAAGGAATAGAACATGATTTTGGGAAAAAAGAATAAGATGATTGGTCGAAGAGAGCAACATCACAATGCCTCCGGAACGAACGAATAGAAGCTAGATCGCCGGAATAAGAGAACGGAGAAGGAATGGCAACTTGTCCCACAATTTAATTTGTAAAACATCCTTGCAATAAGGTTAGAGCGGAGTTTTTGGAAAAACAACAACGAAAAGATATGATCCTCGTGGACTTATTAAGACATCTCATAACTTGAGATGAACTTGTGCCACTAACGAAAAGTAATTGCTTGCTCGAGATCAACGAAGAGATGAAAAACGTGTTCCACCAAGAGGATAAAGAGCAAGCTTGGGTCATTGAGAAGCACCACAATAGCAACATTCCTTAGGAAAGGCTTTAGGTGAAATATAACCCAAGATAACTCAAATGACGAGATTGATGTATTTAAAATATCTCATTCTTAACAATATGTGAATCATGAAGCATGAACTCAAATTATCAAGAATGACTTTATACCACCTCCAATGATAAAGAAGAAAGAATTGCACTCCGGATTGCAAGATGAAGAAAACTTGAGCTTCTTAGAAAAGAATGTCGATGAACACTTCGAGAAGGAATTAAATCCTTGATGAACCCATCATGAAGAACCTTCATGAAGAACTCCGGTAACAAAAGAAATGATCAAACGGAAGGAAAGACAGGTCGAAAACACAAGGTGAATCCTTGCAATGATTTGATGGATCTTCGTGATGAAATAATTGAGAGAACTTGGAACTCCGGGAAAAGAATAGATAAAGCATCTCGAACCCATAATGTGATATGATGCACCTCCAGAATAAGGAATTAATCACTTGGATGAAACAAGAATAAGAATTACATTATGCTTATCCTTCACCAATTAAGTTGATGACAATCAATGGATTTGGCATACTACTTATTCTCGTAGAAAGGATTAAAAGAGATATATCAAAACTTGAGAACGTCTTCAATGAACCACCGATAGGAATCGAAACAACGAATGAATTGATATGATAACGAAAGAAGAGGAATCTGGAAGAACCACCATAAGAATTAAAATGACCGAAGGGAAGATAAAGGAACACCGGGAAGAATTATGAAATGAACGAGGATGCTTGTGAGGATTTAGATCCACGAGAACGAAGAGATTACGAGCCGATTAAAGAATATGGAATGATGCACCGGTGAGATTTGAGGAATGAGAGTTGAAAGCTGAGAATGAATAAATTTGAAAAAAGATGGCCCTTCGGAGGAAAGAAATGGAAACAACTCATGAAATGCTCCGGATGGTTGAAAAGAATATCTCCCAATCGAATACAATTATGAGAGGATGGCACGAAGCTAGAGCCATGAATCTTGAAGAGAATGGAGCAAGATTAAAGAGAAACTCTTCTTCGGTCTTCAAATGTTGATAATGACGATGAGAAGCACCACCAAGAATTATTGAGGTACTCCGAAATAATCAAACGCAAAGAGATTGAGCCAACGATGAAAAGAATTCGATGGATCTTGGAGAAAACATAAGACTTATGATAATTCATTCTTATGTCAAACTTGGAAAAGAATTTGAGAATAACTCCAGGAGAATAAGAAGAGTCGGGTAAGATCCCGGAAAAAAAGACCTATGGGTTAGGGCCCACTGAAAATATACACCGTTGAACGATTACTTGTAAAGGAGATAGCACCGGTTGAATTAAGCGGCTTGAATGAGATAACACCTCAAGATATCCTGGACGAATTGATAATGGAGACACAAATCTTTTGAGATATCTTCAGCACTCCGGAACAAATGAATAACGAGAAGTGAATGAATATGAGGAGCACCGGCATGAGAGGGTATTTGAAACGAGGAAAAAAAATGATCAATAACGCTTGAATTTAAACCACCGGAGAAGAAAAATGAGTGAGGAGTGACGAACTTGAAGCTCCGTTAGAATCTTCATGAGAATCACCGGATGCGAACATTGAAAGAAAAGAATGGAGAGACTTCTCATCAATAACATGGATACTTGATAAAGAAATCTTAGTCCTCGAAGAAAAAGAGTGGGAGGGCGGGAAAACAAAGGCAGCTTGGGACGAATGAAATGAACACCGTTGAGAGGACTTGAGTTGATCTTGCGGATGTTGACAAAGATTGGATCCACTTGAAGAGAAACACGCCGGTAGAACAAGATTGACATGACAATCTCGATGATCGAGAAGGATTGCATTCACATAGGAGTATGAGAACACCATTTAGGAAAAGTATGGAATCAACATATGACTTCGAAGCAACTCGAATACCACAACTCAAAACAAAACAAAGGATTGGCTTGCAGAATAAGCCGGAACAAACATATGATAGAGATTTCATCCGAAGTTTTCGTGGTGGGGCCTACACGGGCTCGATCGTACAGCACCATCATGTACAGGGCAGTGCACATGACATACGAAGTGTCCCCGAGTAGGCATAGCCAAGGACTCTTTAAGACATAACGAGACCACTGTAAAACCAACCGTGGATAGGCGGACCACTAGACGTCAAACCCCAATTTCATATCATACATCTGTCGGAAAGATATCCTAAGAGCTACTTGAATTCCCACCTATAAACTCCCGAATTTTTTTCGGTTATGCAATCAGGTGTTGGGGATACAGGGGAAGCATAATATCTCACCCAAAACTAACAAATCCTACATCCAGCTGTATCCATCCTTCAACACATAACTAAGAAACCTTCGGAAATCATCTACCTCGACCTTCGAAAAGCATCCGTTATATGAGTTATGGCAATACTCCCGAACTCCCGCCCCAGTACTGGGTGGCGTCGAGGTTATCTCACCAACAACTGCATAAAAGGGATTTTCGATGTCGGCGAAACTAAACTTAGGTATTCCAGAACTGCAACGATAAAATCGTGACGACAACACCTCGGAGCTCAACTCCCCGGGACACTGCCACAACCCCTAAATGACAGGAGGCACCAAGAACAATGTTCTTGTCACAAATTGATCGGAATGATTCCAAGATACTCACGTGATCCTAAAATTTTTTTAGTGAAATTTGAGAAGAGAAGAGTCAAAACTCTACGTCAGGATGCCTAACCAGAGCGATGAAGGGACTAGGGAGTAAAAAGAATTCCTAAACTCTCCGATATATAATTCCTAAATGACTCAAAACATTTTTCTAGACTCAACTCGTCCGCTAATTCGATCAAGCAGGGGGGCTCCTAAGGTCGGGGAAGGCTCTGATTACCAACTTGTAACACCCTCGATGCGGCTATATCTCCCACGTGTCGAAGCACGACTTAGAGGCATAACCGCATTGAAAGCAATGTCGCAAGTGAGGTAATCTTCACACAACCCATGTAATACATAAGGGAAAGAGATACATAGTTGGCTTACAATCGCCACTTCACACAATACATGAATAAAGCATTACATCATCCAAATACAATCAAGGTCCGACTACGGAACCAAAATAAAAGAAGAACCCCAAATGCGACACGGTCCCCGATCGACCCCAACTGGGGTCCACTACTGATCAACTAGAACGAAACAACACAAAGGACAAAATCTTCATCGAGCTCCTCCTTGAGCTTGGTTGCATCACCTGCTCGGTAACATCGGCACCTGCAAACTGGTTTTGGAAGTATCTGTGAGTCACGGGGACTCAGCAATCTCGCACCCTCGCGATCAAGACTATTTAAGCTTATGGGTAAGGTAAAGGTATGAGGTGGAGCTGCAGCAAGCGACTAGCATATATGGTGGCTAACATACGCAAATGAGAGTGAGAATAGGAGGCAAAGCACGATCGAGAAACTATGATCAAGAAGTGATCCTAGAACAACCTACGTCAAACATAATTCCAACACCGTGTTCACTTCCCGGACTCCGCCGGAAAGAGACCATCATGGCTACACACGCGGTTGATGTATTTTAATTAAGGTCAACTTCAGGTTTTCTAGAACCGGACGTTAACAAATTCCCATCTGCCCATAACCGCGGGCACAACTTTCGAAAGTTCACTCCCTGCAGGGGTGTCCCAACTTAGCCCATCACAAGCTCTCACGATCAACGAAGGATAAACCTTCTCCCGAGACATTCCGATTAGACTCGGCATCCCGGTTCTACAAGACAACTTCGACAATGGTAAAACAAGTCTAGCAACACCGCCCGAATGTGCCGACAAATCCCGATAGGAGCTGCACATATCTCGTTCTCAGGGCACACTCAGATGAGACATCCTACGAGTAAAACCAACCCTCAAGTTGCCCCGAGGTGGCCCCGCAGTCTGCTCGGTCGGACCAACACTCAGAGGAGCACTGGCCTAGGGGGGGTTTAAATAAACATGACCCTTGAGTCTGCGGAACCCAAGGGAAAAAGAGGCTAGGTGGCAAATGGTAAAACCAAAGTTGGGCATTGCTGGAAGAGTTTTATTCAAGGCGAACTGTCAAGGGGTTCCCATTATCACCCAACCGCGTAAGGAACGCAAAATCCGGAAACATAACACCGATATGACGGAAACTAGGGCGGCAAGAGTGGAACAAAACACTAGGCAAAAGGCCGAGCCTTCCACCCTTTACCAAGTATATAGATGCATTAATTAAATAAGAGATATTGTGATATCCCAACAAGTAAACATGTTCCAACAAGGAACAACATCTCCATGTTCCAACAAGGAACAAACTTCATCTTGACCTGCAACTAAAACCGCTATAAGAGGGGCTGAGCAAAGCGGTAACATAGCCAATCAACGGTTTGCTAGGACAAGGTGGGTTAGAGGCTTGGTTCAACAATATGGGAGGCATGATAAGCAAGTGGTAGGTATCGCAGCATAGGCATAGCAAAAGAGCGAGCAACTAGCAAGCAACAATAGAAGTGATTTCGAGGGTATGGTCATCTTGCCTGCAAAGTTCTCCAAGAATACGAAAGCTTGAACCTCGTAAGCGTACTCAACGGGCTCCTCGAAGAAGACAAACGGACATAGTCGAACGGATCCTCACAAACGCAACGTTATCGGAACCAACCCAAAGAAGCACACCGGAAAGAAGCAAACAACATGGTAAACAACCATCACATAACCATGGCATGATGCACAACCAAGTATGATGCATGACCGGTTTAATGAAGCATGGCATGACAAAGTGCACAAACAATCCTACAAATTAAGTGGAGCTCAATGTGCAACGAGTTGCATATTGCCGAAAACACCACATGACTTATTTAGTTCACTCTTGTTTATTTACCCAACAATATTAAATGTTGGTTAGCATGGCAAGAGGTGAAGCATAAGTAAACTACACATCTAGGGAAGTTTAAATGAGGCTGAAAATAACAAACAACAAATCCGGAAACTCCTCATGTGCATATATTAGGTTTGGTCTTGTTCTGCCCTAAACCATATTATAGAGTTGTTAAACCTGCAAGATGATGCCACCATGTTAAACTAGGCAAAATTCTACCCCATTTACATATAAAGTTTATTAAATTTGGAGCTACGGTTAATTAATTATGAATTAAAACATTTTAACATGGCATACGGACAAAATTACACAAACAGCCTTTTAAACATTTTTAACATGCATGAAAGAGGCAAATTATTAATCTACACGAAATTCTAAGCAAGTTTCATATATTAAGTTTTTACATGTGATGCTTAGTTTGTGAGTTAAAGTATGCATGAAGTCTAGGGGGTTCTCTGTAAAACTGGCAGTTCTCTGATAAATAGCAAAATCGTTCAGAAAAAAAAACAGGCACTCGGGCCGGAACTGAACAGGAAGCCCAACAAGGAAGGAAAAAAAGAGGGGCGCAGGGCAACCCACCATGGGCCAAGGCCCGCTGGATCTGGCCAAGAGGAGCTGGGTCTGGCACGCGAGACAGGCCCAGGAGCAGTCAGCGAGCGGTCAACAGGCGCGGCATGCGCTCAAACGGCTCGAGACAGAGGCGCCGTCCTCCTCTGCTCGACAGGAAGCAGGCGCGGCAGCGCTGAGGACTCCGGCGAGCGTGGGGAACAACGGGATGGGCACGGGGAGGCGCTTGGGACCAGATCCTGCTAGGGGAGGTGCGAATCGGATCTCCGAGCAGGGGAACGTGCTACAAGGCCATGGCTGCAGCTGTTGCCTGAAGAAAAAGACTGGGAAAGAATTCAGAGGGGAAACGCAGACGAGAAGAAGGGAGAGACGACAGGGAGATGGCAGGGACACGACAGCCCGAGGCGAACCTGCGGTCGTCGGTGGGAGTAGGCAGCGCTGGGAACGGGCAGGGGCGGTTGGATCGAACGAAGAGGAAGGGGCGCAGTCAACGGCAAAGCAAGACCAGGCGCTGAGGTCGTCCTCCTCGCGTGCGATGATGAATCAGAAGGGGGCGGCGCAGGGACTTGCTCCGGGAGGCGAGGAGCGGCGCGGGAATGGAGGCAGTGATGGGGATCTCTGGTGGCGGAGCTCAACGCGGAGGCCGGCGGTGGCTTGACTCCGGTGGCGCGGGGCTGTTGTAGAGATCAGGCGCGAGGGCGCCATGGCAGGGAACGGCAGCAGCACTTCGACGAGGGGCTCCTTGGGAGGCACGGGTATGGCCCAGGTTGAAGAGGCCGGTTCCCGTCTGGATCGAGCCGATGCGAGGTGGTCGGGGCGGCAAGCTCCTGTTCTGAACAGAGAAAGAGTTGTAGGGAGGTAAGAGGAGGGAGGCAGATAAACAACAGGAGGAGGAGAAGGGCAGCTGTGCTCATCTCGTGATCGCCGGAAGCGGCGCCGGTCGCCGGACGACGAGGAAGGTGGAGGAGCACGGGGAGGCTCGTGGCTCCAAGGATACTGACGCGGTGAGGAGCTCGGGACTCGGGCGACCCGATTGGCCAAGCCCGCAAGACAAGGGAGTCGGTCGGGGAGGATTTTGGATCAGGGAAGATGGAGGTCGCTGGTTCGATCGATGAGGATCCCGAGGTGGGAGTTGGTTAAGTGGTGGCGGCGGCGGCGATGGGTGGAACAGATCCCTAGTTTCTAGGGTTTCATCTGTGTATAAATAGCAGGTGGGTTAAATTAGGGGCTATCCGGTCCCTTCGATAGTAATCGGACGGTCGCGAATAAATATGTTAGGAAGTCCAATTAACAAAACGGAGACGTTTTGTAGATGTTTGGGGATGATCCGGACACAACGGTGACGACTGCTCGGGTCGGGTCCGGGGCAACTTCTCGGACGCGCGCGCGAGGAGGGCCGCGGGCTGACGAGAGAGGTTAGGTTGGGCCTGGCATTAGGTAGTGGACTGTGCGGAAGGCCTCAGGCTGAGAGAAGAGAAGAGAGAAGAGAGAGGCCCGGCGACTGTTTCCGGAGACCGAAAACGTCCGACGTTAGACCGGCTATACTGCCGCTATAGTTATCCGTTGGGACGTCAAACGAACTCCGAATGCGATGAAACTTGGCAGGCGGTCTACTGACAACATAACAACACCGCACGCCAACTTTCATCCCATTTCGAGAACATTTTCCGACCACTTATAAAATAATATTTCGGACATGCCGCGGGCGCGTGCAAGTGTGTCTGGGCTCAGAACAGACAACGGAGAGAACGAGGAGACCGGGACGGATGCAAGTTTTGAAAACATGATGATGCAATACACATGATGACATGATGAAATGCAACACGCAAGCAAATGACATGGCAACGACAGCGAATAACTGGAAGACACCTGGCACATCGGTCACGGGGCGTCACAACTATCGTCGTCGGGGATATCAAGAATAACAATCCTTTAAAATAGTAACGTTTGCAACCACAACAGGCACATCCTCACAAATACCGACAGGTATAGCAGTTGATTTATCAGACATTTGCAAAGATGTTTTAGTAGGTGTCAACTTATTCAAATCAAGTCTACAATATAAAGAGAGAGGCATAACACTAACACCGGCTCCAAGATCACATAAAAGCAGTTTTAACATAGTTTCTTTTAATGGAGCATCGTATAGTGGGTACTCTTGGATCTCCAAGTTTCTTTGGTATTTCACCTTTAAAAGTATAATTAGCAAGCATGGTGGAAATTTCAGCTTCCGGTATCTTTCTTTTATTAGTAACAATTTCTTTCATGTACTTAGGATAAGGATTCATTTTGAGCATATCAGTTAATCGCATACGCAAAAAGATAGGTCTAATCATTTCAGCAAAGCACTCAACATCCTCATCATCCTTTTTCTTGGATGGTTTGGGAGGAAAAGGCATGGGTTTTTGAACCCATGGTTCTCTTTCTTTACCGCGTTTCATAGCAACAAAGTCTTTCTTATCATAACGTTGAGTCTTTGCTTGTGGGTTATCAAGATCAAAAGCAGGTTCAATTTCTATATCATTGTCATTGCTAGGTTGAGCATCAACACGAACATTATCATTAACATTATCAGTAGTTTCAGGTTCATTACAAGATTTTGTTTCAGCATCAGAAATAGAAATATCATTTGGATTCTTAGGTGTTTCAGCAATAGGTTCACTAGAAGCATGCAAAGTCCTATCATTTTTCTTTTTCTTCCTTTTAGAAGGACTAGGTGCATCTATATTATTTCTCTGGGAATCTTGCTCAATTCTCTTAGGGTGGCCTTCAGGATACAAAGGTTCCTGAGTCATTTTACCAGTTCTAGTAGCCACTCTAACAGCATAGTCATTATTCTTACTATTCAATTCATTGAGCAAATCATTTTGAGCCTTAAGTACTTGTTCTACTTGGGTGGTAACCATAGAAGCATGTTTACTAATAAGTTTAAGTTCACCTTTGACATTAGCCATATCATCACCCAAGTGTTCAAGCATATCAACACTGTGTTTTAATTCTCTACCAAAATAAGCATTGAAGTCTTCTTGCTTAACCATAAATTTATCAAACTCATCTAAGCATGGGCTAGCAAACTTAGTAAATGGGATTTCAACTTTATCATATCTATAGAGAGAATTTACCTTTACTACCTGTGTCGGGTTATCAAGACCATGTGTTTCTTCAATAGGTGATGGATTAAAACCATATATTTCTTCAACAGGCGGTAAATTAAGACCATGTATTTCTTCAATAGGAGGTAAATTCTGAACATCTTCAGCTTTAATACCCTTTTCTTTCATAGATTTCTTTGCCTCATGCATATCTTCAGGACTGAGAAATAGAACACCCCTTTTCTTCGGAGTTGGTTTAGGAATAGGCTCAAGAGTTGGTTCAGGAAGTGTCCAATTATTTTCATTTGTCAACATATTATTCAATAGCATTTCAGCTTCATCCAGTGTTCTTTCCCTGAAACAGAACCAGCACAACTATCCAGGTAATCTCTGGAAGCATCGGTTAGTCCATTATAAAAGATATCAAGTATTTCATTTTTCTTAAGAGGGTGATTAGGCAAAGCATTAAGTAATTGGAGAAGCCTCCCCCAAGCTTATGGGAGACTCTCTTCTTCAATCTGCACAAAAATTATATATATCCCTTAAGGCAGCTTGTTTCTTCTGAGCAGGGAAATATTTAGCAGAGAAGTAATAAATCATATCCTGGGGACTACGCACACAACCAGGATCAAGAGAATTAAACAATATCTTAGCATCACCCTTTAATGAGAACGGGAATATTTTAAGGATATAAAAGTAGCGAGTTCTCTCATCATTAGTGAACAGGGTGGCTATATCATTTAATTTAGTAAGATGTGCCACAACAGTTTCAGATTCATAGCCATAAAAAGGATCAGATTCAACCAAAGTAATTATATCAGGATCAATAGATAATTCATGATCCTTATCAGTAACAAAGATAGGTGAAGTAGCATAAGCAGGATCATATTTCATTCTAGCATTCAGAGTTTTTTGTTTAAACTTAGCTAATAATTTCTTAAGATCACTTATATCATTGCAAGCAAGAAAGTTTCTTTTAGTTTCTTCATCCATAACATAGCCCTCAGGCACAACATGTAATTCATATTTATTAGGAGAGCCTTCATAATCACTTTCATTGGTATTATCAGTTTCAATAATTTCATTCTCTCTAGCCCTAGCAAGTTGTTCATCAAGAAATTCACCAAGTGGCATAGTTGTATCAAGCATAGAAGTAGTTTCATCATAAGTATCATGCATAGTAGAAGTGGCATCATCAACAATATGTGACATATCAGAATCAATAGCAGAAGCAGGTTTAGGTGTCGCAAGTGATATAAATCCCAAGTGACTCAAAGAATAGAGCTATGGTCCCCAGCAACGGCGCCATAAAATAGTCTTGATAACCCACAAGTATAGGGGATCGCAACAGTTTTCGAGGGTAGAGTATTCAACCCAAATTTATTGATTCGACACAAGGGGAGCCAAAGAATATTCTCAAGTATTAGCAGCTGAGTTGTAAATTCAACCACACCTGGAAACTTAATAACTACAGCAAAGTATTTAGTAGCAAAGTAATATGATAGTAGTGGTAACGATAGCAAAAGTAACGCTAGCAAAAGTAATGTTTTTGGTATTTTGTAGTGACGATAACAATAGCAACGGAAAAGTAAATAAGCGAAGAACAATATATGGAAAGCTCATAGGCAATGGATCAGTGATAGAGAATTATGCCGGATGCGGTTCATCATGTAATAGTCATAACCTAGGGTGACACAGAACTAGCTCCAATTCATCAATGTAATGTAGGCATGTATTCCGAATATAGTCATACGTGCTTATGGAAAAGAACTTGCATGACATCTTTTGTCCTACCCTCCCATGGCAGTGGGGTCCTAGCGGAAACTAAGGGATATTAAGGCCTCCTTTTAATAGAGTACCGGACCAAAGCATTAACACGTAGTGAATACATGAACTCCTCAAACTACGGTCATCACTGAAAGTGGTCCCGATTATTGTCACTTCGGGGTTGCCGGATCATAACACATAGTAGGTGACTATAGACTTGCAAGATAGGATCAAGAACTCACATACATTCATGAAAACATAATAGGTTCATATCTGAAATCATGGCACTCGAGCCCTAGTGACAAGCATTAAGCATAGCAAAGTCATAGCAACATCAATCTCAGAACATAGTGGATACTAGGGATCAAACCCTAACAAAACTAACTCGATTACATGATAAATCTCATCCAACCCATCACCGTCCAGCAAGCCTATGTTGGAATTACTCACGCATGGTAGTGAGCATCATGAAATTGGTGATGGAGGATAGTTGATGATGACGATGGCGACGGATTCACCTCTCCGGAGCCCCGAACGGACTCCAGATCAGCCCTCCCGAGAGAGTTTAGGGCTTGGCGGCGGCTCCATATCGTAAAATGCGATGAATCCTTCTCTCTGATTTTTTTTCTCCGAACACGAATATATAGAGTTGGAATTGAGGTCGCAGGAGCTCCAGGGGGCCCACGAGGTAGGGGGCGCGCCCCCCATCCTCGTGGCTAGGGTGTGGGCCCCCTGGCCTTGATCTTTTGCCTATATTTTTTATTATTTCCAAAAATACACTTCATGGATTTTTAGGTCATTCCGAGAACTTTTGTTTCTGCACATAAATAACACCATGGCAATTCTGCTGAAAATAACGTCAGTCCGGGTTAGTTCCATTCAAATCATGTAAGTTAGAGTCCAAAACAAGGGAAAAAGTGTTTGGAAAAGTAGATATGACGGAGACGTATCACAGGACAGTGAACGCAATTATAGGTTATGCTCTCCTATCGAACTAACCCACAGGAATCTCCAGAGCTCAACTACAGGCGGCCTTGCCGGCCGCCCCTTTTTACGCGATTCGCTTGCACGTTAAAGTGGGGACCCCTGAGCATCGCGCCTCAGGAGCTCTTACTGACTCTCCAGCCCTCACCCCCTGGCATTGACCACGGCATCGTGACCTGGCATACCAATGGCGGTTGAGCCTCCCTCAAGGGTTGAGACACGAGGGAGCAGAGCATTTAGATGAGCAAGGAAAGGGGAGACCGGCGTAGCCCTACCTAGTAGCATCACCGCTGAAGCACGAATCAGGCCTTGTGCAAGGAGTCACCACAGGCTTGCCAAAAGATAAGTCACCCGTGCATAATGAAGAGAATCTCTCCGTATGAAGCCTTCCGCCCTCATAAACTCGCTCAGGTAGTACTGCTTTCCTTTTAGGCCTCCAGGGAGCTGCTTCCACGCAAAAGGGGGCCTCCTAAGCACCACAACTCGGGAGCTCTTACCAAACCTCGGGCTGCTCACCTCCTGGCCTTGACCACGACATCGTGACCTGTCATACCAGCGACGGCTGAAGCCTGTCTGGGGACTGGGACCTGACGGCATAGAGCGCTAAAGCAACCGCAGGGACGAAAAGGGGGGTGATGCCTGAGCGAGACACGCAGCCGCAATCTCATGTTAAGAACAATAAGTGGTGGAACAAAAGCATTATAGATTCTTTACATACCCCTACGGGGTTCGTTACAATTCGTCGAAGGGAACAAAAGAAGAACAACCTCAAGAAGCCCCGACTACGAGCACCACCACCGACGCCATCATCAACAGTGGTCCACGTGAGGCCGACGCCAACCCCATCTAGATCATCGTCAACGCCGGACGGAGGTGGCTGCGGCGCTCCGGGAACGGCGAGAGCTCTAGGGCACGTAGCTATCATCGCTCGACTCTGGAGACTCGCTAGGCTCGGGAGAGTCGCTGGACTCCCAGGAGTCATAGCTGCATCTGGAGGAGCTGTCAGCGGGACCAACGATAGGCACTGCGCCCATCACCTCACCATGCTGGCGGACTCCTCCGGGGCAGCACTCCAGGCGGCGGCCTTCCTCGTCGAAGACCTTGAAGAACAGCATGGAGGCGTCGTGATACTCGAAGTGGATGGCAAGGGCCCCCTCTGCGCGCAGGCGCGGGTGACCTCGCCCCATCCATGAGTCATGAAGATCTTGCTGGGGGAGACGGCCTCAACCTCCACCCCCGTGGCTAGACTGCAGCACCCAGCGTGCTACAACGACAGCTCGAGCGGCCCCCTCGGCAGCATCTCTTCAGCAAAGAACTACGGGAATCAGATCCACGTGCGCAGTGACATCACCGCCCACATCACGAACTCATGTGATGAGGCTTCGGCGTGGGTTCGCAGGCCGGACGGCCGCACAGCCCCAGCCTGGTCCTCGCGGTCGCGGCTCGCGTGGCGTGGAGCACTGCCACCTTCTCCCAAGCCTAGCGCCCGAGCGTACAGAGGGAGTGGGAAGCCAGGGTGGCCGGTCGTACCAGGGCCGCATCACGTCCTGTCTCACCCCGACGTCGCGAGGGCGCCGGGACCTTTTCTTCGGCGGAAACAGCTCACGCACTACGAGGGTCGGTGCCATGGGTGCTTAGGCAAGTTAGCAAGGTGGAGGGACCAAGAGGAAGAAGAAGGAGCGGACTACGAGAAGAAAGAGATGAGAAAGAGATGAGCAAGGGGGCTCCGCCCCTTCCCTCATTTCTAGCCAGGAGGAGGCCAACCGCCGGCCACCATGACCGCACATAATGATGATTTTCCTCTACATGCAGCGGAGTCTCGTCAAGTCGGATGGTTGCCGAGGCAGCATGGGGAAGCGGAGGCGCCAACGTCCCATCAATCGCCACGCATCGATCAAGGTCGCAGGCGATTGGGGCCCACGGCGCTCCGCACTTGCCCCTTGGCTTCGCCTCGAAGCCAAGCTCAAGAACGTCTTGGGCCCGGGGGCTACTATTGGCATCCTAGGAACGGGGGTCCCAGACATGCCTGCCTGCGGCCCACAGTGTGGCTCCATCAGCGGCAGATACGGCCCAGTTTCAGCAGCAGCGACTCAAGACCCTCGCGTGGGGCCAAGCCTCGCTAGGCGGACGACACCAAGACCTCCCTGGGGACGGCCTCACCAGGCTGGCTCCCGAGGAGCGGAGATATCAAGGCAAGGTGCAGCTCGCGAGGTTCATATGACGTGAGCCATGACGACCAAGGCCAGGTAGGTGCCAATGGGCGCAGTGTACCAGTTTTGCCTTTGTTGCCAAGGGGGCAAGCGCAGGCGCGGAGTCCCGAGGGATCAGGCAAAGGTTTCCATATTGGTGCAACAAGACCAAGACCGCCAGGACGACAGGACGGAGGTCATCATAGAGCCCACTATATCATCACCACCAGAGCCTTTGCAGGCAAAGACTACTTCTGTCAGGATAACTTGTACTAGTTGTCTCCCTTTCAATTTGGCCATAGTGGGATCCCTTCCAGCCTACATTTTGGAAGAGGACCAAGGCCACTATAAATAGGACTTAGCCACCACCCTAGAAGAGGGGAGATCGGATCATTTAGACCATTCTCACACCCACCAGCTCATTGAGATCAAGAACACCTCACCTCCTGAGGCTATTCACCCACTGTACTATTTCATCGTCAGCCCCTCGAGGCAATCCACCACAAAGCTGGAGTAGGGTATTACACCGCAAGGTGGCCCGAACTAGGATAAACTGTTGTGTCTCTTTTCCCTTGGGTTCGTCGAGCTAGGCTGTGGAATCGTTGGGCCGGTAGGTTGGGGAGATGGAGTTCTTCGTACACACCCCAGTGTTGAAACTTCTCAAGGGTCTGCGGAGCCCGGAATCTGACACACCTCATCTACGCCTGGCGTTACGTGGACCGGGTGCAGACTTCAAGCAGGGAGGAGTACCTGTTGGTGCCGGATCACCAGACCGGTGAGATCGCACTCGCCTGCCGGCAACCCACTAGTCAGCACCTCACGAGTTGCCAGGCCGAGGAAGATGCGTCGTGTCACCGCGCTGGGAAGCGGCCGTGCACCAGGGCACTCGTGGTGCGCTGCAAGCGCTCCTGTGAGCGTCGTGGCTTTTATTAGGAATAATTTAGTGTCGTACTGTGATCCCATTAGTTTTCGGACAGAAATGATAGATCCGGAACATTCAGAAATTATTAGCAGCCTTAATTAAGTATGTAATAGGAAAATTTTGGAAACCTTTTGTATCTGTACGCATTTGTAAGTACGTGCATATAGCACAAATTTAACTATATATCGCAGTACACGTCTCTCTCTGTATTTATACTATCTATGCTTGTAGACTGTACTACTAGTAATATGTATACACACGTGCAAGTGCACATTTTAACATTAGGATGCAGTTTTGATAAAAATAGAAAAACAACACTAGTCAACCTTGTGAAATGATTCAATGCAAAAGAAATGCAAGAATGCTCGTTTGATTGTTTACTTTACCTTCCTTCTCTCTCCAGTTTTTTCTCTATTATACTTTGTACGGAGTATCTCACTGGTCGGGAAGGCATGTAAATTTTTTGGACAAGTGCCCTTGCGATTGATACAGAACAGTGTGAGGGCAGCAGCTAGCTAGCACTGTTAAAGTTAATCCCGCGGGTTAGCCATTCGATCAATGCCCTATGGACCGGGGACAGAGTAGTGGCCTTTGGATGCACACCGTATGTACTAGGACATACTCCTACGAGTGACTCCTCCTACTACCCTCTGTGCCATGACATAGTGCAAATAGACTTTTTGAAAAGTCAAACTTCATTAAATTTGACCCATTTTTTGGGGGGAAATATGTTCATCGAGAATGCAAAACATATATCATTAGATTGATCATAACATATAGTTCCATAATTTATATATTTAGTACTATAGATATAAGATCAAGTACAATAGAGTGACCTAGGCGGTATATAAGAAATGCCACATGAATTTGTGCCTAGTCGGAGGAGAGAAGAGAGGAGAAAGAAGACAAGTGGGGCCACATGCTTACAGCTGGCTATAGCATGTGACCCAAGAGGCTTTGTGTGAGAGTACGAGTGAGCTACGTATATTAGATTGGCTATAAGTGACATGGCAACTTCATATAGTGGGCTCCTGGCTATATGATTAACCAAGCTATAAGTTCTTTTCTATGTAAACTTGGTCAAAGTTTGTAAAGTTTGACTTTTCAAAAAATCTATATGCACTATATTTTTTTGCAAGTATTACTACTACTACTCCCAAACCGGTTGATACACACTGTGTTGAATTTTTTGCCAAAGAGGTTGTGCCGTGTAATTGGAATTCCAACTTGAGTACGACTAGTAGTAGTAGGAGTAGTAGCTAGGGATCAATTGTGTGAGATGAATGGGAAAAAACAAATGCAGAGAGATGAAATGCAAAAAGGACAGGAGGGATGTGATGGTTGCTTGTTCGTTTATTTTACCAGTCCACTTATTACTGGTAGTGGTGGGGTTTTGTGGTATGACGGCTTTACTGTTGGACCACGAGCGGTGTGAGACTCCCGTGCAGTGCCACCGTCTAGTACAGTAGTACTATATAGTAAGATGCATGTGCGTTGCACAAAACACTGACATGCATTGATTAGGGAGTTGTTTATTTGACAAAGTATGTGGGGGTCATCTCATGTGTAACAAATATCGATAGGTTTCTTCGGATATTATTTCTTCTATAGAGGTTACAAGCATCCGGGTGAATAGTAAATGTAGGCAAAATAGATAAAAATTAGCTTTTGCAAAGAAGAGCGTTCAAATGTTCAACCTCCATCCAAAATTTTGAAGCAATAACACTTATTGTGCTTTGCAAAAAATGATCTTTAAGAATTATTTTTTGAGTATCAATATTGTTTATTCTTTCTAGACCACCATTAATGTAAATCAGGATTATGGAAGGGGCAGAGGAGATGGGGAGGAGGAGGGGGTCATGGTGGTGGTCGGCAATGCAGCCCGAGAGAAGGCATGAGAGGAGTTGGGGGCAGACGGGCGCCGAAAGCAACGACCTCTCCAGATCCTTCTTATTTTTTCCCGAGATGGACTGATGAGGTTAGAGGGAGAGATGGCTGAATGTGAGAGGTAGGGGGTTATCTACGAATGAGGAGTCGAATATCGGGGTCTTTTTGCAAAACCGACATAGTTTGTCTTAGATGTGTTGGATGTAAATCGAACGGTTGTAAATGAAGCATGGCAGGCACACCATCATCGTCGAGTCAAGGTTTTATAGGAGTATATATATAATCCTACTAGTGACTCGGACGTTCTTTCCACGTGAGTTCTGAGATATCGTTACAACACAATGTTAATAACAAACAACTAACACTTGCATATTACATCTTTGTAAAAGGAAAACCTTAGCTGCATAGTGTTCCAATACATGTATATGACACATTATATGTATGGACCTCAAGGCTAAATTCATGAATATGCAAATATAGTGTTGCGGCATTTGGTTGAGATTATCTGAAAAGATATATGCACTGTAAGTAACAGTTCATCATAAGTCTTTCACCATTAGTAAAAATTCACAAATAACCTCATAAATGGCAGGCGAGAACTCTAATGGAGCAAGAGCATACATGGAAGATTCTAGACTAAACCATAAATGGATACTCTTTTATTCAATCATGATACTCTAATAGAGCTAGATCATGCATGGAAGGTTCTATACTAAATAAGAAGTGTCCACATGCTTAGACAATGGCTTACAATGAGCGAAGACTAATGATGAACAGTTAACTTGGTAATGTAATGCCCAGGTGAACCTCCTTGGAGCCCCCGTGTATCATCTTGGGGTGAATAATCATATGAAATCAGCCCCCTTCCATGCCCGCATTGCGGGGAATGGAGCATCTCGCCATAGTCCCATTCAGCGTGAGGGTGGCACCGAGGTCGCACTCGTACGCCGGAGGGGCAGAAACAATGAGCACGCACTTGTACAATAGCCTCGTGTTAGCGTCAGCGGTGTTGCCCCTAACACACACGGCAAAGATGAGGCGGCGGCCTGCGAGGGCCTTGCTAGTGCCCGCGGCCAAGAGGAAGACGTTGTCGTCCTCCTCCGCGACTAGCAGGCGGTGGTGATCCTCTAGCGACTCCAGCATGATGAACGGGTAGAACATCTCATACTTGATCTTCACCGTGGGCCAGGATTTATTGCCGGACGGTGCCATGACATGATGCACGAGGCTTGTTGGCGAGCCCTCAAATGGCACCATGCAGTCATAGCAGTAGCAGGGCGCGTGCATGCATCTTGACCTATGCTCCCCCACCAAGTGGTAGTCGACCTACCTCTTGAAGTCAAAACTCTCATAGACGCAGGGCACCTTGCAGGCATCAATCAGGCCGTCCATGAAACGAGATTGGCTGTATGGGATGTTGTGCCCGTCGCATGGAGGAGCACACGAACCGGTAGATGGTGTACTAACTAGTACTCCCTCCGTTTCTTTTTACTAGTTCGCATATAATTCCAAACACCACGTAGACACATTCGCTGACCATATTACTACTATATTATTATCATTGTTAGTGGTCAGCCGGTGCAAGTTCTAGCCCCGGGTGTTTTAACCTTCCCACATAACCATCAGATTTCCATCTAATGGTGGCCTTTTTTTAAGGTGGGGAAATTTTGTTTTTGCCACTCTAGATTTTGCCAATTTTTCTTATGTCACTCTAGATTTTGACATTTCACTTTTGCCACTCTTATCTTTTTAAAATTATCACAATTGCCATTTCATGGCAAAAACAAAATAATTTTATTTCAATTTTGCCACTCTGAGCTTTTGAAATGTATCACAATTGCCACTCTAAAAATGTTGCTTTTTGCCACGGGAATGGCAATTGTGGTAATTGTCAAAAACTAAGAGTGGCAAAACTGAAATGTCAAAATATAGAGTGGCATAAGGAAAATTGGCAAAATATAGAGTGGCAAAAACAAAATTTCCCCGACATAGTGTTTGACAAAACTGCCACCCTTACACATGTACTGTAACCGCCATGTCTCCGAGCGAGTGTTTGTTGGGGATTGGCGTTAGCGCCGATGGCGGTTCATTGTCGTTCCATGCTCGAGCATTGAAGTTTGTGACTACTTACAATATACACTCCTCCGGTGCTAGTATTCCTACTCCACTATACTACTAGGGCATAGAAGTAGGTATTGTAGTTTATTGTACTAGTATTGTGATCACTCAAGTTTTCTGGCATCGATATGACCCTACGCTGCTGGGATGTGTCTCCTAAGTCAAGCGGCGTGCTGCTTCTACATTGTCATCATCACCTGTCCACTTCCCGCGGCACATATTCTCTTCTCCATCCTTGTCCGCACATAATCGTCTAATCTTCCATCCCCGCTAGGCGCCTCCCTCCTCTTTTGAAACCCAAGAACTAACAATGGCAGAACGGAGTAGCATCCGCTAAAAGAGTGGATGGAATTCGCTTCCCACAGAGGTAATCAAACTCATTGTTTCACATGTGGACAATCTCAGTACCATGTCACTCGCTGCGTGCTTGTGGGGGTTGTACTCTTTACTCAAAGACCTCTAGCTGGAGCTTTTTAAGCTAGCTCCCTGCTCACTAATGCTGCCTGATCTTCAGAAATAGCGTGTCATGCAGCATAATGATCGTAGGGTGGCAAGCACCAATCCCCTTGAGTGTGGTCTAATCCCTGTCACCCTCAACTACATTAACGGTATGTACTGGATTGGAATGAACACGTCTTGGATGGTGCTCATCGACAGTCGCGACAGCTGGATGCTTGTGGAGGTGTACACCCAGCGATTGATCCCCCTTCCTCCGATTAAGACCACACTACATTGGCACCGCGGACCTGAATACTCGGAATCTTACAGTAGCCAACATGCTACCAAGTTTGATTTACTCAGGGTTGTAATCTGCCAAGTGCCCACAAGATCTGCGAATTATAAAGACTTTAGGCTAATTGCGTTCTTCAACCATGGTCTCGTGTACACTACTAGGGAAAACCCTAGTAGTAGCGCTTGAAATACCTTGAATAGTAGCACTGGGTCCAGCGCTACTACTAACGCGATGTACAACTAAGTTGTAGCAATAGCGCTGGTCAGGGCAGCGCTACTCCTAAGTATGGTTAGCAGTAGCACTACCCTAACAAGCGCTATTGCTAACTCTCTGTAGCGGTTGTACAAATGAAGTGCTCTTGCTAATCCAGCGCTGCTAGTAGATGCTTTCCAGCGCTACTGCTAGTGTTCCTACTTTCACAGATTTATACCCCCTCTACGTATTTGTGATATATATATAGTCTCTATAAAGTAGTTTCATCAGATCATACTAAACATACACTGTTCTCATCATATCATAAACATACAGTAGTCTCGTCATACCATCATCATCATCATCATTCAATACAAATATCATCACATCTCGAAAATACCCATACACAAGTCATGTCATGTCTCTAATAAGTGCAACTGCATGGTCGTGGTACACACACAAGTTTCATCATCTCTATGTAAACCATGATGTAGAAGAGAAGAGCGATCAGCATGACCAAGAGCGCGACTATGTAGTACTTCAGGCACCGGTGGTACCACCCGCGCTCTTGCCAGAGCGTCCACCTCAAGTAACTACTTTCCGTTTAGGCTCTACTGTCGAACCCTATATGGCTAGCACCCAGGTACTTGTCCACATGGGCCTGAGCGTATGGCCAGTGGTCGTGGACTCCTGGAACCCTCCCAACGAACACGGTGTAGTAGTCCTTCACCACATCTGATCTATGTACCTGCATCTTCAGTTGATGAATTGAACGATAATATGCAACATAAGGTACGTAAGAAAATAAAGAGGAATAATTAGTAAAATACAAGCAACATATAGTAAACATAAATGATGAAGTTCCTCATACTCAAACTAATTAACTAGAGCGATCTACGCTAGTTCAGGACCACGGTTTAGTTACATCACATAGTTTCGCCGTGCATAAATTCAATGTTTTGCGATAGAAAGATAGTAGTGAAACATTGCCATCGACAATCAGTCCTCCATGTCGACGGTCCAATCTTCGTAGTTGATACATCTCCAACGTATCTATAATTTTTGATTGCTCCATGCTATATTATCTTCTGTTTTGGACATTATTGGGCTTTATTATCCACTTTTATATTATTTTTGGGACTAACCTATTGACCCAGAGCCCAGTGCCAGTTCATGTTTTTTTCCTTGTTTCAGTGTTTCGAAGAAAAGGAATATCAAACGGAGTCGAAACGGAATCAAACCTTCTGGAGAAGTTATTTTTGGAACGAAAGCAACCTAATAGACTTGGAGTACACGTCGGGAAAGAAACGAGGGAGCCACGAGGAGGGGGCGCGCCCTCCACCCTCGTGAGCCCCTCGTGGCTCCCATGATGTATTTCTTCCGCCTATATATATCCATATACCCTAAAACGATCAGGGATCACAATAGATCGGGAGTTCCGCCCCCAGAAGCCTCCGTAGCCACCGAAAGCCAATCTAGACCCGTTCCGGCACCCTGCCGGAGGGGGAATCCCTCTCCGGTGGCTATCTTCATCATCCCGGTGCTCTCCATGACGAGGAGGGAGTAGTTCTCCCTCGGGGTTGAGGGTATGTACCAGTAGCTATGTGTTTGATCTCTCTCTCTCTCTCTCGTGTTCTTGATTTGGCACGATCTTGATGTATCGCGAGCTTTGCTATTATAGTTGGATCTTATGTTTTTCTCCCCCTCTACTCTCTTGTAATGGATTGAGTTTCCCCTTTGAAGTTATCTTATCGGATTGAGTCTTTAAAGATTTGAGAACAGTTGATGTATGTCTTGCCGTGCGTATCTGTGGTGACAATGGGATATCACGTGATTCACTTGATGTATGTTTTGGTGATCAACTTGCGGGTTCCGCCCATGAACCTATGCATAGGGGTTGGCACATGTTCTCGTCGTGATTCTCTGGTAGAAACTTTGGGGCACTCTTTGAGGTTCTATGTATTGGTTGAATAGATGAATCTGAGATTGTGTGATGCATATCGTATAATCATACCCACGGATACTTGAGGTGACATTGGAGTATCTAGGTGACATTAGGGTTTTGGTTGATTTGTGTCTTAAGGTGTTATTCTAGTACGAACTCTAGGGCTGTTTGTGACACTTATAGGAATAGCCCAACGGATTGATTGGAAAGAATAACTTTGAGGTGGTTTCGTACCCTACCATAATCTATTCGTTTGTTCTCCGCTATTAGTGACTTTGGAGTGACTCTTTGTTGCATGTTGAGGGATAGTTATATGATCCAATTATGTTATTATTGTTGAGAGAACTTGCACTAGTGAAAGTATGGACCCTAGGCCTTGTTTCCTAGCATTGCAATACCGTTTGTGCTCACTTTTACCATTAGTTACCTTGCTGTTTTTATATTTTTCAGATTACAAAAACCTTTATCTACTATCCATATACCACGTGTATCACCATCTCTTCGCCGAACTAGTGCTCCTATACAATTTACCATTGTATTGGGTGTGTTGGGGACACAAGAGACTCTTTGTTATTTGGTTGCAAGGTTGCTTGAGAGATACCATCTTCATCCTACACCTCCTACGGATTGATAAACCTTAGGTCATCCACTTGAGGGAAATTTTCTACTGTCCTACAAACCTCTGCACTTGGAGGCCCAACAATGTCTACAAGAAGAAGGTTGTGTAGTAGACATCAAGTTCTTTTCTGGCGCCGTTGCCGGGGAGGCAAGGAAAGCGGCACTAACACCCCGTCAACTAAGCTCTTTTCTGGCGCCGTTGCCGGGGAGGTTAGCGCTTGAAGGTATATCTTTAGATGTTGCAATTGAATCTTTTTGTTTCTTGTTTTAGCACTAGTTTAGTTTATAAAAGAAAACTACAAAAAAATATGGAATTGAGTTTGCCTCATACGCTTCATCTTTTTAATATCTTTCATGAGTACGATGGAAAGGAAAATTGTGCCAAAGTGTTAGAAGAAGAATGCATTAAAATGTTTGGCACTAAATCTTTGAATGATGAGCATGATTGCAATGTTGTTAGTATGAACTCCTTGAATATCCATGGTACTAATGATGATGCACTAGTTATGATGAAAATGTCTCCTATAAACATGTCAATTTTTGTGGAGTGCATTGGGTTTGTAACTACACATCAAATAGGGAAGATAGATATTGCAAGAGGCATAAGTACTTAGAAACTAAATTATTGCAAGAAAGGCTAGATGGTTGTGCTGAAAATATAAATTTTCTTGGCCGTACTTGTGGACTTTGCAATGAACAGGGTCATTTAGCTATCAGATGCAAATTGTTTCATGATCTAATCATGTCCAAAAATTGTGATGAGTTGATTTCCCTTGCATATTATAATGAACTTAGCTTGCTTATGGGTTGCGAAGAAATGAAACATATAACTGGGCATCTTCCAGAATTTTCCCGTTATAAACTTCTTGGCTTTGATCTAGAGGAAATTTATATGTATTGTGCGGTGAATTGCATTGAAAACCCGTATATTGCCAATTACATAAAGAAAAGAAAACAAATAGAAGATGAAGAGAATACTAATGAAAGGGAAGAGACTTCCCAATACCCTCCTATTATTTCTTATGATGAATCAGGTAACGAGGAGGAGCCTCCTATTCAACCAATCTCGTTAATAAGGAGCTCCAAAAAGAGGATTGAACCCACACATGATGTGGTGAAGAAGAAGAAAAGAAAAAGGAAGAGAGGTAAAAAGATATCTCTCCCAAATAGTGTTGCTCCTATTACTATTGTGCCTCATGAAAATATAATTGTGGAAGATAATGTGTGGCACTTGATTGGAAGAATATGATAATTGCTGTACTATTGGTACTATCAATACAATTAATGATGAGAGTGATTATGCTTATGATATGAAAAGGACCAAGCTTGGGGATGCTGTGTTTGATGAAGATGATGTTTTTGAGAATATATTTGCTGCAATTAATGTTTGTCCCAAGCTTGGGGAAGCTATGATTAATGAACATGATATTTTTAGTCTCCCAAGTTTTGATATGCAAATTTAAAATGATGATAGCATGCCTCCTACTTATGATGATTATTGTGATGATACTTATGCTATAAAAAGTAGTGATTATATTTATAAAACTTGTCATGATTATGTTTACCCCTTTTTTGAACATTACTCTTTTAATGTGGAAACAATTTGTAGTATTCAAGTCTCTTATGAATTATGATACTCCCACTATCCCGAATGAGAAGAATTTTGCTTATGTGGAGAGTAGTAAATTTTCTATGCTTGTAGATCATGAAAAGAATGCTTTAGGTGCTGGTTATATTGTTGAATTCATTCATGATGCTACTGAAAATTATTATGAGGGAGGAATATATGCTTGTAGGAATTGCAATAATATCAAGTTTCCTCTCTATGTGCTTAAAGTTTTGAAGTTATGCTTGTTTAGCCTTCCTATGCTAGTTGATTATTGTTCCCATAAGTTGTTTCCTCACAAAATCCCTATGCATAGGAAGTGGATTAGACTTAAATGTGCTAGTCATATTCTTCATGATGCTCTCTTTATGTTTCAATTCTTATCTTTTATGTGAGCATCATTGAAATCATCATGCCTAGCTAGGGGCGTTAAACGATAGTGCTTGTTGGGAGGCAACCCAACTTTATTTTTATTCCTTTCTTTTTGTTCCTGTTTAGTAATAAATAATTCATCTAGCCTCCATTTAGATGTGGTTTTATGCTTTTAATTAGTGTTTGTGCCAAGTAGAACCTTTGGGAAGACTTGGGGAAAGTCTTGTTGATCTTGCTGTAAAAAACAGAAACTTTAGCGCTCATGAGAATTGCTGCCATTTTTTTTGGAGAGTGATATTTAGTTAATTCTTCTTGAAGTTGATTAATATATAAATTACTCAGGTAAAGAAATTTATTTTAGAATTTTTGGGGTTTCAGAAGTACACGTTTGATCCCGATTACTATAGACTGTTATGTTTTTGACAGATTCTGTTTTCTGTGTGTTGTTTGCTTATTTTGATGAATCTATGAGTAGTATCGGAGGGTATGAACCTTAGAGAAGTTTGAATACAGTAGATATTACACCAATATGAATTTAGAATGAGTTTGCAACAGTACCTAAGTGGTGATTTATTTTCTTATACTAACGGAGCTTACAAGTTTTCTGTTAAGTTTTGTGTTGTGAAGTTTTCAAGTTTTGGGTAAAGATTCGATGGACTATGGAATAAGGAGTGGAAAGAGCCTAAGCTTGGGGGTGCCCAAGGCACCCCAAGGAAATATTCAAGGACAACCAAGAGCCTAAGCTTGGGGATGCCCCGGAAGGCATCCCCTCTTTCGTCTAATTCCATCGGTAACTTTACTCAAAGCTATATTTTTATTCACCACATGATATGTGTTTTGCTTGGAGCGTCATTTTATTTTATTTTGTTTTGCTTGGTGTTTGGATAAAATACCAAGATCTGAAATTCTTAAATGTTAGAGAGTCTTCACATAGTTGCATAATTATTCGACTACTCATTGATCTTCACTTATATCTTTCGGAGTATTTGTCATTTGCTCTAGTACTTCACTTATATCTTTTTAGAGCATGGTGGTGGTTTTATTTTGAAGAAATAGATGAACTCTCATGCTTCACCTATATTTTTTGAGTGTCTTTAGAATAGCATGGTATTTTGCTTTGGTTATGAAACTAGTCCTAATATGATGGGCATCCAAGAGGGATATAATAAAAACTTTCATATAAAGTGCATTGAATACTAAGAGAAGTTTGATACTTGATGATTGTTTTGAGATATGGAGATAGTGATATCAAAGTTGTGCTAGTTGAGTAGTTGTGAATTTGAGAAATGCTTTTGTTGAAGTTTGCAAGTCCCGTAGCATGCATGTATGGTGACCGTTGTGTAACAAAATTGAAACATGAGGTGTTATTTGATTGTCTTCCTTATGAGTGGCGGTCGGGGATGAGCGATGGTCTTTTCCTACCAATCTACCCCCCTAGGAGCATGCGCATAATGCTTGGTTTTTGATGACTTGTTGATTTTTGCAATAAGTATGTGAGTTCTTTATGACTAATGTTGAGTCCATAGATTATACGCACTCTTACCCTTCCATGATTGCTAGCCTCTTCGGTACCATGCATTGCCCTTTCTCACATTGAGAGTTGGTGCAAACTTCACCGGTGCATCCAAACCCCGTGATATGATACGCTCTTTCACACGTAAACCTCCTTATATCTTTCGCAAAACAACACCATACCTACCTATTATGGCATTTCCATAGCCATTCTGAGATATATTGCCATGCAACTTTCCACCGTTGTGCTTATTATGACACGCATCATCATTGTCATATTGCTTTGCATGATCATGTAGTTGACATCATATTTGTGGCAAAGCCACTGTTCATAATTTTTCATACATGTCACACTTGATTCATCGCAATCCCGGTACACCGCCGGAGGCATTCATATCTTGTTCTAAGTATCGATTTGTAATTCTTGAGTTATAAGTAAATAGAAGTGTGATGATCATCATTCATAGAGCATTGTCCCTAAAAAAGAAAAAAAGAAAAAAAGAGAGAAAGGCAAAAAAGGGGGGCCAAATAAAAAAGGAAAGGTCAAATAAAAAATAAAAGGGACAATGCTACTATCCTTTTTTCCACACTTGTGCTTCAAAGTAGCACCATGATCTTCATGATAGAGAGTCTCTTGTTTTGTCACTTTGATATACTAGTGGGAAATTTTCATTATAGAACTTGGCTTGTATATTCCAACAATGGGCCTCCTCAAGTGCCCTAGGTCTTCGTGAGCAAGCAAGTTGGATGCACACCCACTTAGTTCTTTTGTTGAGCTTTCATACATTTATAGCTCTAGTGCATCTGTTGCATGGCAATCCCTACTCCTTGCATTGACATCAATTGATGGGCATCTCCCTAGCCCATTGATTAGCCGCGTCGATGTGAGACTTTCTCCTTTTTGTCTTCTCCACATAACCCCCTCATTATATTCTATTCCACCCATAGTGTTATATCCATGGCTCACGCTCATGTATTGCGTGAAAGTTGAAAAAAGTTTGAGATCACTAAATTATGAAACAATTGCTTGGCTTGTCATCGGGGTTGTGCATGATGAGTATTGTGTGACGAAAATGGAGCATGACCAAACTATATGATTTTGTAGGGATGAACTTTCTTTGGCCATGTTATTTTGAGAAGACATGATTGCTTAGTTAGTATGCTTGAAGTATTATTATTTTTATGTCAATATTAAACTTTTGTCTTGAATCTTATGGATCTGAACATTCATACCACAATTAAGAAGAATTACATTAAAATTATGCCAAGTAGCACTCCGCATCAAAAATTCTATTTTTATCATTTACCTACTCGAGGACGAGCAGGAATTAAGCTTGGGGATGATGATACGTCTCCAACTTATCTATAATTTTTTATTGCTCCATGCTATATTATCTTATGTTTTGGACATTATTGGGCTTTATTATCCACTTTTATATTATTTTTGGGACTAACCTATTGACCCAGAGCCCAGTGCCAGTTCCTGTTTTTCCCCTTGTTTCAGTGTTTCAAAGAAAAGGAATATCAAACGGAGTCGAAACGGAATGAAACCTTCTGGAGAAGTTATTTTTCAAAGGAAAGCAACCTGATAGACTTGGAGTGCACGTCAGGAAAGAAACGAGGGAGCCACGAGGTAGAGGAGCGCGCCCACCCCCCCCCCCCCCTGGGCGCGCCCTCCACCCTCGTGGGCCCCTCGTGGCTCCCCTGATGTATTTCTTCCGCCTATATATATCCATATACCCTAAAACAATCGAGGAGCACAATAGATCAGGAGTTCCACCGCCAGAAGCCTCCGTAGCCACCGAAAGCCAATCTAGACCCGTTCAGGCACCCTGTCGGAGGGGGAATCCCTCTCCGGTGGCTATCTTCATCATCCCAGTACTCTCCATGACGAGGAGGGAGTAGTTCTCCCTCGGGGCTGAGGGTATGTACCAGTAGCTATGTGTTTGATCTCTCTCTCTCTCTCTCGTGTTCTTGATTTGGCACGATCTTGATGTATCGCGAGCTTTGCTATTATAGTTGGATCTTATGTTTTTTCTCCCCCTCTACTCTCTTGTAATGGATTGAGTTTCCCCTATGAAGTTATCTTATCGGATTGAGTCTTTAAAGATTTGAGAACACTTGATGTATGTCTTGTTGGAAATATGCCCTAGAGGCAATAATAAAAGTATTATTATTATATTTCCTTGTTCATGATAATTGTCTTTATTCATGCTATAATTGTGTTATCCGGAAATCATAATACATGTATGAATAACAGACATCAACATGTCCCTAGTAAGCCTCTAGTTGACTAGCTCGTTGATCAACAGATAGTCATGGTTTCCTGACTATGGACATTGGATGTCATTGATAACGAGATCACATCATTAGGAGAATGATGTGATGGACAAGACCCAATCCTAAACATAGCACAAGATCATATAGTTCGTTTGCTAGAGTTTTCCAATGTCAAGTATCCTTTCCTTAGACCATGAGATCGTGTAACTCCCGGATACCGTAGGAGTGCTTTGGGTGTACCAAACGTCACAACGTAACTGGGTGACTATAAAGGTATACTATGAGTATCTCCGAAAGTGTCTGTTGGGTTGACACGAATCAAGACTGGGATTTGTCACTCCGTATGACGAAGAGGTATCACTGGGCCCACTCGGTAATGCATCATCATAATGAGCTCAAAGTGACCAAGTGTCTGGTCACGGGATCATGCATTACGGTACGAGTAAAGTGACTTGCCGGTAACGAGATTGAACGAGGTATTGGGATACCGACGATCGAATCTCGGGCAAGTAACATATCGATTGACAAAGGGAATTGCATACGGGGTTGCTTGAATCCTCGACATCGTGGTTCATCCGATGAGATCATCGTGGAGCATGTGGGAGCCAACATGGGTATCCAGATCCCGCTGTTGGTTATTGACCGGAGAGCCATCTCGGTCATGTCTGCCTGTCTCCCGAACCCGTAGGGTCTACACACTTAAGGTTCGGTGACGCTAGGGTTGTAGGGATATGTATATGCAGTAACCCGAATGTTGTTCGGAGTCCCGGATGAGATCCCGGACGTCACGAGGAGTTCCGGAATGGTCCGGAGGTAAATAATTATATATAGGAAGTGCTATTTCGGCCATCGGGACAAGTTTCGGGGTTATCGGTATTGTACCGGGACCACCGGAAGGGTCCCGGGGGCCCACCGGGTGGGGCCACCTGCCCCGGGGGGCCACGTGGGCTGTAGGGAGTACGCCTTGGCCTACATGGGCCAAGGGCACCAGCCCTAATAGGCCCATGCGCCTAGGGTTTCCAAAGGGGAGGAGTCCCACTAGTGGAAGGCACCCCTAGGTGCCTTGGGGGGGAGGGAAACCTCCCTTGGCCGCCGCCCCCCTAGGAGATTGGATCTCCTAGGGCCGGCGCCCCCCCCCCCCTAGGCCCTCCTACATATAGTGGGGGAAGGAGGGCTTTTCATCCACGCCTTTGGTTGCCTCCTTCTCCTTCTCCAACACCTCCTCCTCCTCCATAGTGCTTAGCGAAGCCCTGCCGGAGTACTGCAGCTCCATCACCACCACGCCGTCGTGCTACTGCTAGAGCCATCTTTCTCAACCTCTCCTCTCCCCTTGCTGGATCAAGAAGAAGGAGACATTACGCTGACCATACATGTGTTGAACGCGGAGGTGCCGTCCGTTCGGTGCTAGGATCTCCGGTGATTTGGATCACGTCATGTTCGACTACATCATCCCCGTTCTTTGAACGCTTCCGCCCGCGATCTACAAAGGTATGTAGATGCATCCGATCACTCGTTGCTAGATGAACTCATAGATGGATCTTGGTGAAACCGTAGGAAAATTTTTGTTTTCTGCAACGTTCCCCAATAGTGGCATCATGAGCTAGGTCTATGCATAGTTCTTCTTGCGCCAGTAGAACACAATTTGTTGTGGGCGTAGATTTGTCAACTTTCTTGCCGCTACTAGTCTTATCTTGCTTCAGCGGTATTGTGGGATGAAGCGGCCCGGACCAACCTTACACGTACGCTTACGTGAGACCGGTTCCACCGACTAACATGCACTAGTTGCATAAGGTGGCTGGCGGGTGTCTGTCTCTCCCACTTTAGTTGGAGCGGATTCGATGAAAAGGGTCCTTATGAAGGGTAAATAGAAGTTGATAAATCACGTTGTGGCTTTCACGTAGGTAAGAAAACGTTCTTGCTAGAACCCTGATTCAGCCACGTAAAACTTGCAACAACAATTAGAGGACGTCTAACTTGTTTTTGCAGCAAGTGCTTTGTGATATGATATGGCCAAAGTTGTGATGAATGATGAATGATCTATATGTGATGTATGAGATGTTCATGCTATTGTAATAGGAATCACGACTTGCATGTCGATGAGTATGACAACCGGCAGGAGCCATAGGAGTTGTCTTTATTTTTTATATGACCTGCGTGTCATTGAGAAACGCCATGTAAATTACTTTACTTTATTGCTAAACGCGTTAGCCATAGTAGTAGAAGTAATAGTTGGCGAGCAACTTCATGGAGACACGATGATGGAGATCATGATGATGGAGATCATGGTGTCAAGCCGGTGACAAGATGATCATGGAGCCCCAAGATGGAGATCAAAGGAGCTATGTGATATTGGCCATATCATGTCACGTTTATTATTTGATTGCATGTGATGTTTATCATGTTTTTGCATCTTGTTTACTTAGAACGACGGTAGTAAATAAGATGATCCCTCATAATAATTTCAAGAAGTGTTCCCCCTAACTGTGCACCGTTGCGACAGCTTGTTGTTTCGAAGCACCACGTGATGATCGGGTGTGATAGATTCTAACGTTCACATACAACGAGTGTAAGACAGATTTACACATGCAAACACTTAGGTTGACTTGACGAGCCTAGGATGTACAGACATGGCCTCGGAACACAGAAGACCGAAAGGTCGAGCATGAGTCGTATAGAAGATACGATCAACATGAAGATGTTCACCGACATTGACTAGTCCGTCTCACGTGATGATCGGACACGGCCTAGTTGACTCAGATCATGTTATACTTAGATGACTAGAAGAGGAATGTCTATCTAAGTGGGAGTTCATTGAATAATTTGATTAGATGAACTTAATTATCATGAACTTAGTCTAAAATATTTACAATATGTCTTGTAGATCAAATGGCCAACGTAGTCCTCAACTTCAACGCGTTCCTAGAGAAAACCAAGCTGAAAGATGATGGCAGCAACTATACGGACTAGGTCCGGAACCTGAGGATCATCCTCATAGCTGCCAAGAAAGATTATGTCCTACAAGCACCGCTGGGTGACGCACCTGTTCTCCCTGCAGAACAAGACGTTATGAACGCTTGGCAGGCACGTACCGATGACTACTCCCTCGTTCAGTGCAGCATGCTTTACAGTTTAGAGCCGGGGCTCCAAAAGCGTTTTGAGAGACATGGAGCATATGAGATGTTCGAAGAGCTGAAAATGGTTTAACAAGCTCATGCCCGGGTCGAGAGATATGAAGTCTCCGACAAATTCTTCAGCTGTAAGATGGAGGAAAATAGTTCTGTCAGTGAGCACATACTCACTATGTCTGGGTTACATAACCGCTTGACTCAGCTGGGAGTTAATCTCCCGGATGATGCGGTCATTGACAGAATCCTCCAGTCACTTCCACCAAGCTACAAGAGCTTTGTGATGAACTTCAATATGCAGGGGATGGAAAAGACCATTCCTGAAGTATTTGCTATGCTGAAATCAGCAGAGGTAGAAGTCAAGAAGGAACATCAAGTGTTGATGGTCAATAAAACCACTAAGTTCAAGAAGGGCAAGGGTAAAAAGAACTTCAAGAAGGACGGCAAGGTAGTTGCCGCGCCCAGCAAGCAAGCTGCCGGGAAGAAGCCAAAGAATGGACCCAAGCCCGAGACTGAGTGCTTTTATTGCAAGGGAAGTGGTCATTGGAAGCGGAATTGCCCCAAATACTTAGCGGACAAGAAGGCCGGCAAAACAAAAGGTATATGTGATATACATGTAATTGATGTGTACCTTACCAGTACTCGTAGTAGCTCTTGGGTATTTGATACCGGTGCAGTTGCTCACATTTGTAACTCAAAGCAAGAGCTGTGGAATAAGCGGAGACTGGCGAAGGACGAGGTGACGATGCGCGTCGGGAATGGTTCCAAGGTCGATGTGATCACCGTCGGCACGCTGCCTCTTCATTTACCTATGGGATTAGTTTTAAACCTCAATAATTGTTATTTAGTGCCAACTTTGAGCATGAACATTGTATCGGGATCTCGTTTAATTCGAGATGGCTACTCATTTAAATCCGAGAATAATGGTTGTTCTATTTATATGAGAGATATGTTTTATGGTCATGCTCCTATGGTGAATGGTTTATTCTTAATGAATCTCGAGCGTAATGCTACACATGTTCATAGTGTGAATACCAAAAGATGTAAGGTTGATAATGATAGTACCACATACTTGTGGCACTGCCGCCTTGGTCACATAGGTGTCAAACGCATGAAGAAGCTCCATGCAGATGGACTTTTAGAGTCTCTTGATTATGAATCATTTGACACGTGCGAACCATGCCTCATGGGTAAAATGACCAAGACTCCGTTCTCAGGAACAATGGAGCGAGCAACCAACTTATTGGAAATCATACATACTGATGTGTGCGGTCCAATGAGTGTTGAGGCTCGCGGTGGCTATCGTTATGTTCTCACCCTCACTGATGACTTGAGTAGATATGGGTATATCTACTTAATGAAACACAAGTCTGAAACCTTTGAAAAGTTCAAGGAATTTTAGAGTGAGGTTGAGAATCAACATGACAGGAAAATCAAGTTTCTACGATCAGATCGTGGAGGAGAATACTTGAGTCACGAATTTGGCACACACTTAAGAAAATGTGGAATAGTTTCACAACTCACGCCGCCTGGAACACCTCAGCGTAATGGTGTGTCCGAATGTCGTAATCGCACTCTATTAGATATGGTACGATCTATGATGTCTCTTACCGATTTACCGCTATCTTTTTGGGGCTATGCTTTAGAGACTGCCACATTCACTTTAAATAGGGCTCCGTCGAAATCCGTTGAGACGACACCGTATGAATTATGGTTTGGGAAGAAACCTAAGCTGTCGTTTCTAAAAGTTTGGGGATGTGATACTTATGTCAAGAAACTTCAACCTGAAAAGCTCGAACCCAAATCGAAAAAATGCGTCTTCATAGGATACCCTAAAGAAACTATTCGGTATACCTTCTACCTCAGATCCGAAGGCAAGATCTTTGTTGCCAAGAATGGATCCTTTCTAGAGAAAGAGTTTCTCTCGAAAGAAGTAAGTGGGAGGAAAGTAGAACTTGATGAAGTATTACCTCTTGAACCGGAAAATGGCGCAACTCAAGAAAATGTTCCTGAGGTGCCTGCACCGACTAGAGAGGAAGTTAATGATAATGATCAAGATACTTCTGATCAAGCTTCTACTAAAATTCGAAGGTCCACAAGGACACGTTCCGCACCAGAGTGGTACGGCAACCCTGTCTTGGAAATCATGTTGTTAGACAACGGTGAACCTTCGAACTATGAAGAAGCGATGGCGGGCCCGGATTCCGACAAATGGCTAGAAGCCATGAAATCCGAGATAGGATCCATGTATGAAAACGAAGTATGGACTTTGACTGACTTGCCCGTTGAACGGCGAGCCATAGAAAATAAATGGATCTTTAAGAAGAAGACAGACGCGGATGGTAATGTGACCATCTATAAAGCTCGGCTTGTCGCTAAGGGTTATCGACAAGTTCAAGGGGTTGACTACGATGAGACTTTCTCACCGGTAGCGAAGCTAAAGTCCGTCCGAATCATGTTAGCAATTGCCGCATTCTACGATTATGAGATATGGCAAATGGACGTCAAAACGGCATTCCTTAATGGTTTCCTTAAGGAAGAATTGTATATGATGCAGCCGGAAGGTTTTGTCGATCCTAAGAATGCTGACAAGGTGTGCAAGCTCCAACGCTCGATTTATGGGCTGGTGCAAGCATCTCGGAGTTGGAACATTCGCTTTGATGAGATGATCAAAGCGTTTGGGTTTACGCAGACTTATGGAGAAGCCTGCGTTTACAAGAAAGTGAGTGGGAGCTCTGTAGCATTTCTCATACTATATGTAGATGACATACTTTTGATGGGAAATGATATAGAACTCTTGGACAGCATTAAGGCCTACTTGAATAAGAGTTTTTCAATGAAGGACCTTGGAGAAGCTGCTTATATATTAGGCATCAAAATCTATAGAGATAGATCGAGACGCCTCATAGGTCTTTCACAAAGCACATACCTTGATAAGATATTGAAGAAGTTCAATATGGATCAGTCTAAGAAGGGGTTCTTGCCTGTGTTACAAGGTGTGAAATTGAGCTCTGCTCAATGTCCGACCACGGCAGAAGATATAGAAGAGATGAGTGTCATCCCCTATGCCTCAGCCATAGGTTCTATTATGTATGCCATGCTGTGTACCAGACCTGATGTAAACCTTGCCGTAAGTTTGGTAGGAAGGTACCAAAGTAATCCCGGCAAGGAACACTGGACAGTGGTCAAGAATATCCTGAAGTACCTGAAAAGGACTAAGGAAATGTTTCTCGTTTATGGAGGTGACGAAGAGCTCATCGTAAAGGGTTACGTCGACGCTAGCTTCGACACAGATCTGGATGACTCTAAGTCACAAACCGGATACGTGTATATTTTGAATGGTGGGGCAGTAAGCTGGTGCAGTTGCAAGCAGAGCGTCGTGGCGGGATCTACATGTGAAGCGGAGTACATGGCAGCCTCGGAGGCAGCACATGAAGCAATTTGGGTGAAGGAGTTCATCACCGACCTAGGAATCATACGCAATGCGTCGGGGCAAATCAAACTCTTCTGTGACAACACTGGAGCTATTGCACTTGCCAAGGAGCCCAGGTTTCACAAGAAGACAAGGCACATCAAGCGTTGCTTCAACTCCATTCGTGAAAATGTTCAAGATGGAGACATAGATATTTGTAAAGTACATACGGACCTGAATGTAGCAGATCCGTTGACTAAACCTCTCCCTAGAGCAAAACATGATCAACACCAGAATTCCATGGGTGTTCGATTCATCATAATGTAACTAGATTATTGACTCTAGTGCAAGTGGGAGACTGTTGGAAATATGCCCTAGAGGCAATAATAAAAGTATTATTATTATATTTCCTTGTTCATGATAATTGTCTTTATTCATGCTATAATTGTGTTATCCAGAAATCGTAATACATGTGTGAATAACAGACACCAACATGTCCCTAGTAAGCCTCTAGTTGACTAGCTCGTTGATCAACAGATAGTCATGGTTTCCTAACTATGGACATTGGATGTCATTGATAACGAGATCACATCATTAGGAGAATGATGTGATGGACAAGACCCAATCCTAAACATAGCACAAGATCGTATAGTTCGTTTGCTAGAGTTTTCCAATGTCAAGTATCCTTTCCTTAGACCATGAGATCGTGTAACTCTTGGATACCGTAGGAGTGCTTTGGGTGTACCAAACGTCACAACGTAACTAGGTGACTATAAAGGTATACTACGGGTATCTCCGAAAGTGTCTGTTGGGTTGACACGGATCAAGACTGGGATTTGTCACTCCGTATGACGGAGAGGTATCACTGGGCCCACTCGGTAATGCATCATCATAATGAGCTCAAAGTGACCAAGTGTCTGGTCATGGGATCATGCATTACGGTACGAGTAAAGTGAATTGCCGGTAACGAGATTGAACGAGGTATTGGGATACCGACGATCGAATCTCGGGCAAGTAACATATCGATTGACAAAGGGAATTGCATACGGGGTTGCTTGAATCCTCGACATCGTGGTTCATCCGATGAGATCATCGTGGAGCATGTGGGAGCCAACATGGGTATCCATATCCCGCTGTTGGTTATTGACCGGAGAGCCGTCTCGGTCATGTCTGCCTGTCTCCCGAACCCGTAGGGTCTACACACTTAAGGTTCGGTGACGCTAGGGTTGTAGGGATATGTATATGCAGTAACCCGAATGTTGTTCGGAGTCCCGGATGAGATCCCGGACGTCACGAGGAGTTCCGGAATGGTCCGGAGGTAAAGAATTATATATAGGAAGTGCTATTTCGGCCATCGGGACAAGTTTCGGGGTTATCGGTATTGTACCGGGACCACCGGAAGGGTCCCGGGGGCCCACCAGGTGGGGCCACCTGCCCCGGGGGGACACATGGGCTGTAGGGAGTGCGCCTTGGCCTACATGGGCCAAGGGCACCAGCCCTAATAGGCCCATGCGCCTAGGGTTTCCAAAGGGGAGGAGTCCCACTAGTGGAAGACACCCCTAGGTGCCTTGGGGGGGAGGGAAACCTCCCTTGGCCGCCGCCCCCCTAGGAGATTGGATCTCCTAGGGCCGGCGCCCCCCCCCCTAGGCCCTCCTATATATAGTGGGGGAAGGAGGGCTTTTCATCCACGCCTTTGGTTGCCTCCTTCTCCTTCTCCAACACCTCCTCCTCCTCCATAGTGCTTAGCGAAGCCCTACCGGAGTACTGCAGCTCCATCACCACCACGCCGTCATGCTGCTGCTGGAGCCATCTTTCTCAACCTCTCCTCTCCCCTTGCTGGATCAAGAAGAAGGAGACGTTACGCTGACCGTACGCGTGTTGAACGCAGAGGTGCCGTCCGTTCGGTGCTAGGATCTCCGGTGATTTGGATCACGTCGTGTTCGACTACATCATCCCCGTTCTTTGAACGCTTCCGCTCGTGATCTACAAAGGTATGTAGATGCATCCGATCACTCGTTGCTAGATGAACTCATAGATGGATCTTGGTGAAACCGTAGGAAAATTTTTGTTTTCTGCAACGTTCCCCAACATGTCTTGCCGTGCGTATCTGTGGTGACAATGGGATATCACGTGATTCACTTGATGTATGTTTTGGTGATCAACTTGCGGGTTCTGCCCATGCATGAACCTATGCATAGGGGTTGGCACACGTTCTCGTCGTGATTCTCCGTTAGAAACTTTGGGGCACTCTTTGAGGTTCTATGTGTTGGTTGAATAGATGAATTTGAGATTGTGTGATGCATATCGTATAATCATACCCACGGATACTTGAGGTGACATTGGAGTATCTAGGTGACATTAGGGTTTTGGTTGATTTGTGTCTTAAGGTGTTATTCTAGTACGAACTCTATGGCCATTTGTGACACTTATAGGAATAGCCCAACGGTTTGATTGGAAAGAATAACTTTGAGGTGGTTTCATACCCTACCATAATCTCTTCGTTTGTTCTCCACTTTTAGTGACTTTGGAGTGACTCTTTGTTGCATGTTGAGGGATAGTTATATGATCCAATTATGTTATTATTGTTGAGAGAACTTGCACTAGTGAAAGTATGAACCCTAGGCCTTGTTTCCTAGCATTGCAATATCGTTTGTGCTCACTTTTACCATTAGTTACCTTGCTGTTTTTATATTTTTCAGATTACAAAAACCTTTATCTACTATCCATATACCACTTGTATCACCATCTCTTCGCCGAACTAGTGCACCTATAAAATTTACCATTGTATTGGGTGTGTTGGGGACACAAGAGACTCTGTTATTTGGTTGCAGGGTTGCTTGAGAGAGACCATCTTCATCCTACGCCTCCTACGGATTGATAAACCTTAGGTCATCCACTTGAGGGAAATTTGCTACTGTCCTACAAACCTCTGCACTTGGAGGCCCAACAACGTCTACAAGAAGAACGTTGTGTAGTAGACATCAGTAGTCAGGGAGGAAGCACCCGAGCTTCTTGAATGGCTTCAGGTCCAGACGTTGAGTGAGTAGCAGTGCTCGGACATCATCCCGCGTGATTGGCCCATGGTAGAACATCCCTGTTGGTTCGAGGACCTGCTTCATGATCACTTGGTCTAGTTCACATTGTACATGATAAAACTCAGCTCTGATTCGATGATCTAGTGTCTTTCCTTTGCTTGTGGCCCAGTTGACAATCTCGGCATCGTTGGTAGTAGCTGACATGTGAAGGTGTTGATTATCCCTTCTATACTCGAGCAGGTGATGCATGAGGTAAAATCCATCAGCCTTACTGGTGTGTGGTTGCTGGATGCAGCTGAAGTCGGTCTTATGGACGAAAGCCAGCCCATTCTACTTGTACTTTTTCACCTTGATATATCCACCAGACAGCCTGAAGGTTAACAGGGCACTATCTAGAACACTCTTTATGTGCTTGTAATCCTTTTTCTTGTGGTTCTTCAATGAGTCCAAGTACATCGCATGGGAGTATTCTGGGTACAGAATGATGAGGGCGGCACCCCCCCCCCATTGGCAAATTAAGTACACCTCAAATTAGCCTCCATGCTTGCAAAGGAATGATTAACACTTACGAAAGGATATGCGTGGATGACTTACGTGGGATGATAAGGCAGGAGAATCACATCCTTGTCCTTATTAGAGATCATGAAGTCACCGATGTACTTGCTCGCATAGTCACGGTGCTCTTTGCAAACTGCCAAGAAGCTCTCGTGCATATAGTACGGGTCCACAACGCATATGTATTTTATGTTCTCGATCCTGACGAAGTAGTTGAGATACAGCACATACATGTGGATCAACTGGAAATCCAGCTTGGTCATGTGGAACATGTCGTAGATGTAGTCAAACCGCAAGATGAACTTATCCACGGGCCATCTCTCGACGTACAACTTCCCACCCAGCACCTGACCGCGTAAAGCGGGTATCCTGGTTTTTCCGAGATGAGAAGGCTTTTCTCTCTCGCCAGCACATCTTCCTGGAGTCTCCTTAGATCATTGTTCAATATGTGCTCTAGCTCTTTCGCGGGTAGGATCGGTTCACCGGCGACATGGAAACACTTTGCACCTTCGATAGGTATTTTGTCTACCACCCGGGGCTTCAGAGGCAGCTGGCTGCTTGAAGCAGCTTTGGCGCCTTTAGGGCCTTTCCTGTCTGGTCTCCTCCTTTGCTTCTTGGCGGCTGGCGGTAGTGAGCCCACCATACCTTCCCTAACCACCACCCCCAGTGTCGTCGGGATAATTAGTGGACGGCCATCGGGTTGTTGTTGGGTAGAGGCAGCATCTGGTAGCATCTCCTGCGATGATCGCATGAAGAGAGAATTTTTGCATTTCTCCTTAGGACGTTCTGGCTCCTGCAAATCAGGCAGCATCAAGTCATCATCTGCACCCTCATAGCCTGAGTCTTCATCGTCCTGAGCCATCAATCCTCCATCATCATAGGCGGTATTGAAATACTTGTTTGGGTCATCATCATCCTCCTCCATGTCATCATCAACATTTGCTTCTTCGACAACGGGGGCAACATGATCTGGCACTAATGGAGGCTCTCCCTCGCGTCATCCACTATCACCCTCCATGACAGGTGCACGTAATTTGGTAGGTGGGGTGGTGTTCATACCATCTTGACAAGGTAGCGTTGGTGTGATACTGGGCGCCTCGAGATGAAGAAGAGACTTCGGCCAAGGAAAGAACTAGCTCTTGCATGCGCCAATCCTCTTAGGGGTCTCCTCGTCGTTGACTAGCACCAGAGGAGGCAAATCCTCAAAGCCCGCTAAGACACTGGCCACATTAACCTTGAAGACGCCATCGGGCATCTCTTGCTTGTGGAACATGCGGTCCTTCGGCTTCACGATCGTTGCCTTTCCCACGGCCACATTCTGGCCCTTGATGTCATAGAGTATGGTGCACGGGGTATCGTTGGCCTATGAAGAAGACATGTCTGCGACGTCAAACATCCAAAAGGAAACTGAAAAGGAAGACTATAGACATGCTGGTGAAAATGGTATGATGCATAATTACCGTGAGGGCGTCGACCTCAGCCAGCGACGAAGGCCCGCCGAGCATGCTAGATACGGAGGTTGGGCTGCTATGAACAGGAGCAGGAACTTTTGCGGTTGCTTGAGCAAGTGTTGGTGCTTTGATGTTCACCAAATTGCTCCCGACAAAGCTGGGAAGGGGAAAGTCCTCCGGTCCTTTATTTGGATTGCTCTTTGACCAATCAAAAATTGTCGAAATCAAGGTGGCCACCGCATCAGTGACCGCTGCATTGACTACCCTGAGCAACTTTTCTTTGGTCTCAGCTTTGTTCTTATTGACCGCAATCACGACCTTCTCGTCGATGGTCTGCTGAGTGACGACCAACCGTCTCTTTCTTCTTTCCTCTGGCTCCTCGCGGTAGCACATCTTCCATGAGGCATCATCTCCGATGTCGTGCACACGTCCAGAGGATGGCGGTTTGTCCTCCGGGACCTTTTTCAGTATGATCAGGGCCCGGTTGAATGGGGTGTCCCACTTGGGCCTCACCGACGACTATGATGACTCGCCACTCTCGGCTGACTTTTGGTGCTGCTCTTTCTGCAAAAGGAATGTGGATGGTTTACTATTGTGACAAAACATGTAGTCGAATTGATTGGAAGCTAATATGATAATGGGGTAATATAACAATTACTAGAAGTCTCATGAACTCCCTCGTGTTCAGGTCCATGTAAAAGATCTTTTTGACGCGGTCCCACTTCTAATGGGCCCTGATCTATTCATGCTCCAGTGGGTCGGTGAACTCCGCCAAGGGGTCTTCGATTCTGTGACTCTAACGTTCGGCCTCCTCCTTGGCACATACATTCCTCTTCCCCTCATAACCATGGCTTCCGAGGCGGTCGGGAGACGTGTTCCTGGCCTGGAGCGCCTTCATTTGCTCCGACCTTGCCTTGACTTCTTGATGAGGACATCAATACCATTTTACACCAACAACCCATGTTGCTATAAATACTGGACCAATTACTAGAGCTCGCGCACGCCAATAGAATTATCCGGTACTTTCATTTCTTGGTAACGATTCTAATGTTCATGACAATATGATGCTGCATAAATTGGATAAGTTTGTTTTTCTTACAAATGAAGGGCCTAGTTTGGACAAGAAAGATGAACCATGGAGCAAGTTCAAGCATGGAGATGATGGCATGCGCAAGGGGGTCAAGAACGGAGTTACAAGTGATGATTTCAGGACTTTGAAGCCACCATAAGGAGTGCATGAAGCCTTGTACGAAATATACAAGAGGCCACTTTAGAAACTTCGTCCAGAGGCTATTCTAGGTGCTGCATCACCTTATTATTGGGCCAGGCCCGTGTATTTTTGAAATACTTAAGTATAGGTTGTTTTTAGAGTCTGTATGTGTGGGGAAACAAGAGTTAGGGTTGGTTTCGGACCCCTCCTCCAAGGGCCACGAAATTTCCCCCCTCTTCCTCCATATATACAGCCCTTAGGGTGTCGTTTAGACTTTGGGTTTTGTTTAGATTAAAGTTTGCCATAGCTGCAACTTCGCGTACTTTGTTTGTGTTCAACGACCAGACAAAGGCGTCACAGAACCCCACCTTGATCAATAAAGCTTTCATCTTATATTCGCAATATCCAGATTGCAATCTTAGTTCCTTGCTTGTTCTTCATTTGCCTACAGGAAACAGACCTTCGTGGTCAGGTTGATCGTGCTCCGGCGTGGTCAATACCTCTCGGAGTTGGTTTAGTGATTGCTAAGGCGCGACGTCCTCGCACGTTCGTAGTCGGATTGTCAAAGTCGACTTCCTCCAAAATGATAGCCACCATCTCATCGAAAGATGGGACACCTTTGCCTCTATCACTTCTTCTTTAGCGCAAGTCTCATTGAATTTTTCAAAGTCCTCTTCCGTTACTGACGGATTATCAGAATGAATCTTGGACCACGGTTCATTCTCCGCAATCGCTTTTTTCACCCGAACTTTTCAGGCGGACAAGTCGTTGGTGAACGTCACCATCGCCTTGTCGTTTATCTTTGTCATGGCGACGTCATCCCATGGCTCTTTAAATTTGCTTTCATCCCGACCGGGGAATAGGAACCTATTGTGCAACTTCTTTAGGAGCATGTTCTTCATATGTGGTATCTTCTTCAACTTCTCGTCGTTGATGTTGGTGGTTTCCCTGAGGATGCATCCTAGTTGATTGCCCCAGCACGAGCGCGCTTCCTCCGGTGCCGTTGGCTCTAACTTCTTGGGGTGCATCTCTGTGACCACAAAATTTGTCTGATGTCGAGCTCGTTTGGTCTCCTTGACCTCTTTTGCTTCGGTGCTTTACCGGCTACGACAGCATCGTTGCCGGTCTCGGGGGTGGTGTCGGTGCTGTTGCCAGTGTCGGTGTTGGTGCCACTGCCGCCACCATGAAACCCTATCTGGTGTTCGTCCAGGTAATCAAAAAAGTGATTTGCTGCCTTGATGGGGTCTTCTTCGAGGCGAGCAGAACCCCCGGCTTCGGCGTGGGTAGACATGTTTCCTATTCAACAATTGTAAATAAAAGATATAATGAAGAAAAAGGGGGCCTATATTTGGTCGGAATGTTGATTCATTCCCCTTCTTGCCAATCCCGGGCACTCCATATGTCCTAGTTTCTAGCACAAGTCATGCCCAAAATCACAGAAATTTTCGGCATGACCTTTGCTAAAAAGTGGACATATGGAGCGCTTGAAATTTGCCAGAACAGAAATGAATCAACATTCTGTCAAAACATAGGCCACTCGGATATTTTTCGACAATTGGCACAAGTTCATATAACAGATTTGATGTTATCATCAAGAGAACATGGCAACATCATATAACAGATTTCCAGGACTTAGCAAATTAACCAAGTGTTAAAAATAGCAACATTGTATAGGCTACTTTGCATGCTTGTGCTAGTCATGACAGGGCATATCATGCTCCTAAAACATCATCTAGGGTTTTATTTCCTACTGTTTTTTATTTGCTACTGTTTTTTCCTAAATGATCTCTCTCTCTGCTATTGACCTAAACAAAAATTTGCTACTATTTTTAGTGCAATTTGCCACTATTTTTTATTTATAGCTATTTTATATACCTACAAAAATTGCCTAGCTAACTTTTACTTATAGCTATTTTATAAACCTACAAAAAATATTTGTAGCTAGGCAATTTGCTACTGTTTTCTATTTATAGTTTTAAAAAGACCATTGTTTTATTTATAGCTAAAAATGTCCACTGATTTTGCAATTTTAGGGAGCTACTGTTTTTGATAAATTGCCTAGCTACAAATAATTTTCTACTATTATTTATTTCCTAGCTAGATGCTATTGTTTTTTATTTTACTAATTTTGTTTAAAGCAGCAACAACATCACCTAATTTTGCGGTTAAAGAAATTTCTATAACTTTTGCCTTATGAACCCTAAAACCCTAGAAATTTTCTTTCCTAATAAATATTTTGTCCTAATAAAAATTACTAAATTAAACCCTAAAATTGATTCCAACTGCCTACCTAATTGAACCCTAAATTGAAAACCTAGTTTCATTTCTAAAAAAAGAAAACCGAATAGACAAAGACAGGGGGAGGTGGCGGCAGGGGGTCGGCAGTACCTGAAGGGGTCGGAGCGGTGGCGACGCGAACGAGGAGGAGGTCGGAGCGGCGGCGACGCGTAGGAGGAGGCCGAAGTGGCGACGATGCAGACGAGGAGGAGGTTGGAGCGGTGGCAGCGCAAACGAGGAGGAGGTCAGAGCGGCGGGCAGGGGCTGGGCCGGCGTCGAGGCTAAGGGCGGGCAGGGGCTCGGGCTGGCATCATGGTCCAGGTCGAGGGGCGATGGCCAGCGGGCAGTGGCGACGGCGGCGCGCGACAGCAGAGAGGAGGGGGAGGTGGTAGTGTGGGGGGAATGGGACTTGGCAAAATTTTGAGCCCGTGCGCGCGGTGGTTAACTCAAAATAGCAGTAGCGCTGGTTTAGGTAGCTATAGCGCTGGTTCCTAAACTAGCGCTACTGCTAACTATTCCAATTTTAAATTTTTTATTTCTAAAATACAAATAGCAGTAGCGCTTGACCAATATCCAGCGCTATACAAACAACGTGTTGCGTGGTGAACTGCCCGTCGTTGTCGTCGGCGGCCGCTGGGAGCGCCATTGGGGCCACGGGGAGCGCCATTGGAACCGCTGGTTGTCCTCTCTGTATGTGTCCTCGTGGATGTGATTATTGTGTCGTGTGAGATGATAGATGAAGGTAAATGGCCATAGGAATAAAAGGGGGCCGGTCGGCATGGATTCTCGGCGCGCCCGCATGGCAGTTTTTCCAGTGGGTAACTTCATCGTCGCGCTGCGCACAGCGCAACCGCATGCACACGAACGTGCGTGATCGTGCGCCAGCCCCAAACACTGGCAGCGTGCATGGAGGGACGAGGGAAGTGCACCCAGAGGGACGTGAGAGCAGAGTGCGCACAGCGGGACGCGAGCAGAGTGCGTCGCGGCCTCCTGAACCGCAAGCAACCACACACATAGAGCAGTTGAACACACGGGAAATGGTCGCCTACAAGCCGTCGACAGTTACGTCGCTGGGTAGAGAGTGGTCGTGTGCTACTACCTCCATCTAGTCTAGTGTCCCCTTTATATTATGTGCCATACTTTTCCCTCAAATTTAAACAACAAAATTTTAATGCATGTTATAAAAATTATATAATTGGAAACTATATTCAAATACGAATCCAACTATATAATCTTTGGCGACATGCATTCGTATTGTATTAGTTAAATCATACTTATAAACTAGGACGGGGTATAGTAGGTAATTAAATCACAAACATTTGTTTATTAACCATGTGTGTACGTGGCCTTTCGCCCTCCTTTCACACGTCTTGTCACCCCGCTGCCGCAGACGGCATACAACGCAAGCTTGCGCAGCGGTTGGGGGCATTCTTTTGGCCAAATGGTGGCACCAACGATTCGTCGATGAGCCTGTTCCCGTGCAACCTCGCAGGTTCCCGTGCAAGCTACCTACCCGACTCAGTGAAATCCCCCAAAATCCCAATGCTTACCGGCCTACTATATAAACCCTCACGGTCGGCGAGTCTTGCGTTGCATTTTCCCGTCCCTCCCTCTAGCTTATCTTGTCTGCTTCTCCTACAATCGCCAATGGCACCTGTCCGTCATCGTCGCTCAGCCACTCCGCCGTCATCAGAGAACAGCTCTACCTGGGAGGCTACACCATGGCGGTGGCACAGTCCCCGGCGTAGTGTAGTGCACGTGGCGTCCCTGTTGGGTGTGTGTGGAACACCCACCACACGCTCCGCCGCCGCTGCCCATCGGCAGTTGTTGCCGGCCGCCGTTTCCGCCACACCACCGTTGAAAGCCAGGGACATCTCCCGCTCCGCCACTGCGGCCTGAAGGTGGGTGGTGGCCGTCGTGGCCGCCACCCCACTGCCGGCCACCATGGTCGTCACCCGCACCTCCACCGCGGCCCAAAGGCGAGAGGTGGTGGTCGTGGCCGCCACCCCATCGCCGGCCGCCGTGGCCGCCAGCCCACCGTCGACCGTCGGGGTCATCACCCGCTCTGCCACTGCCGCCTGAAGGCAGGAGGTGGAGGTGGATGCCCGCACGTGAGTCAGTGACCTTGTGCGCTACACCGAGTTCCTACGGGAGGAGGAGGAGCGCCTCGTCGAGCACGCAAAGAGCCTTACCGCTGCCGTGGCCGCGTCACATGCTGCCTGAGAGGCGAGGAATTAGGAGATCTAAGAGGAGAACCACCACTTCGAGAGGGGTCTTCTAGAGCGGCAGAGGGCATTCGAGGTGAGCGTCGCTGAAGCTGCAACAGCGGCAGGCACCGTATTGCAGTTGTCCAACTCATCAGTAGGCTCCTCCTCCTTTGCCTCTTATTGAGCGCGCTCAACACAGGAGACAGGCAGCCGAAAGTAGTACAAAGCCCCTTCGTAGTAGTAGTAGTAGTAGTAGTAGTAGTAGTAGTAGTAGTAGTATTAGTATTTAGGGGCTATTTTGTTCAATTCATCTAACTATTGATGTGGTGGAACTGTACAACATACTTAAAATTAGCTAGAATATAGAGTGGAACTAGCTATTTCAGTACGTGGTTGGCAAAAATTAGGGAAAAGTTTAGTCGGTTCAGCTGTCGAGTTGAACTATTTGTATAAATTAAGAACGACTGCTTAATCTACGAATGAAATATATGCTTAATTACTGAATTTTAGTTGCAAAAATTAGATACCGCTAGTGATTTTTTGCTTCATATTTTGACAAATCGCAGTGTTACAGGGTTGAGAAATGGCAATGTTACTAGATCAACAAATGTCAATCTTTCTAGTTTGACAAATGGCAACGTACCCAATATGACAAATGCAAATCTTACCAAATTGTTTGTAAGTGGTTGCACACGGGTCATCCAAAAGAACCGTTTGCTTTGAAGAGCTGCACAAATCCTGCTCTCACTTTGCATACAGGTGTTCTATCTAAAACATTTGTGATCAAGTGCTGCACAAATCATGCTCAGCACGTTTTCCCTTGGCTTCCTAGGGAAGCTGCCGGTTTGCATACGGGTGTTCTAACTAAAACGTTTGCGATGAGTGTTTTATATTTAAAAACCATTGACGTTTTTTTTCAAAAGAAAATCATTTGATAAGTCTGTACATTAAGAGAGAAAAATGAAAGTTTTCTCAAACCATATCTTTCATTCAGTCATACTGCGAATTTATATACATATGATCAAGATACATTATTAAACCCAAAAAAAACTATTTCCGGCGGCGGCGGAGGAGGCCTGCCGCGTCGTCGTTTTCGTCCTCCGGGACGCCGTTGTTGAAGTCTTCAATGCGGTGCTGAGAGGTAGCGTTCGACGACGGCGTCCCATGCTGCAGAGGGGGGTGCACGCACGAAGAGGAAGGTGGGCGGCCATGGAAGTTAAAGGGCTCACTTCCTAGTGAGCCTGCGCAGCATATAGCTTGCACGCTTCCCGGTGAGCCTGCGCATTCCAGGACAGCTTGCACACCTCTCGGTCAGCCTGTGCACCGGATTGCGCTCGCATGCCTCCTGTTCAGTCAAGGTTAAGCAGCTATCCGTGCGGCACCTCCTACAGCCAATAAAAACCAAGACACATGGCGTCACATGAATGGTTAACAGAACGCACACGGTTTGAATTATATAAACAATTGAGATATTAAAGTGGCAGCTATTTTTTCAAAATGCCTTTGTTAGCTGTCATTATTTGAGTGCGCCTTCTCTCAAAATGGACACGAAAAATACCACAGCATGTCGGGTGCCATTCCATGATAGCATGCCAAGTGTCATGAATTTCAAACAAGTTTTGGATTTACTAGAATTTAAAAATAAAGTATCTCAACGTTTTTCCGGCAATCAATGGTGCCCCGGTGTTTGAAATTCATTCCCATTTCTTGCATGGGACCTAAGAATGCACTCAAGGACACAGATTTGGTTTTTCAACCAATTTATATGCACTGGAGCATGTGCATGTAATTCAAATTTGAATTATGCACATAAATGCATTGCAAACTTAGTTAATGCATAAAAATGTCCAAATGAACCCTGAAAAATCACAAAAATTGACACAACACACCTGTTGTTCTATGTTGACACGAGAAAATGTTTGAAAGCAATAAGAGGAAATGGATATCGTTTCGTCCCCAAAGGTAGGACGTTCCCTACCAAAACCATCATTCTTGTTGTGAGAAGCACTGGTTTGTGAGAAGCATATACCCATACCTGCCCCAAATGGCACAAAAATTTTACCACGGCATGTTGATGCCGCTCCATGATAGCATGCCATGTTTCATGAATTTCAGACGAGTTTGGGATTTACTAGATTTTAAAAACTAGGTATCTCAATGTTTTGCCGGCAATCAACGGTGCCCTGCTGCTTGAAATTCATTCCCATTTCTTGCATGGGACCGAAGCATGCACCCAAGGACACATATTTGATTTTTCAACCAATTTATATGCATTGGAGCATGTGCATGTAGTTCAATTTTGAATTATGCACATAAATGCATTAAAGAGTCAGTTAATGAATAAAAATGTTCAAACGAACCACGAAAAATCACAAAAATTGACACAACAGTCCTGTTGTTCTATGTTGACACGAGAAAAGTTTTGAAAGCAATAAGAGGCAATGGATATCGTTTCGTCCCCAAAGGTGGGACGTTCCCTACCGAAACCATCATGCCTGTTGTGAGAAGCTCTGGTTTGTGAGAAGCATATACCCAAACCTGCCCCAAATGGGACACAAATTTTACCACGGCATGTTCATCCCACTCCATGATAGCATGCCAAGCTTCATGAATTTCAGACAAGTTTTGGATTTACTAGAATTTAAAAATAAAGTATCTCAATCTTTTGCCGGCAATCAACGGTGCACTCGTGTTTGAAATTCATTCCCATTTCTTGCATGGGACCTAAGCATGCACCTAAGGACACATATTTGATTTTTCAACCAATTTATATGCACTGGAGAATGTGCATGTAGTTCAAATTTGAATTATGCATATAAATACATTGAAAACTCAGTTAATGCATAAAAATATCCAAACAAACCCCGAAAAATCACAAAAAGTGACACAACACTCATGTTGTTCTATGTTGACACGAGAAATTTTTTGAAAGCAATAAGAGGAAATGGATATCGTTTCGTCCCCAAAGGTGGGACGTTCCCTACCGAAACCATCATTCTTGTTGTGAGAAGCTCTGGTTTGTCAGAAGCATATACCCAAACCTGCCCCAAATGGGACAAAAATTTTACCATGGCATGTTGATGCCGCTCCATGATAGCACGCCAAGTTTCATGAACTTTAGACGAGTTTTGGATTTACTAGATTTTAAAAACCCGGTATCTCAATGTTTTTCCGGCGATCAATGGTGCCCTGGTGTTTGAAATTCATTCCCATTTCTTACATGGGACCTAAGCATGCACCAAAGGACACATATATGATTTTTCAACCAATTTATATGCACTGGAGCATGTGCATGTAGTTCAATTTTGAATTATGCACATAAATGCATTAAAGAGTCAGTTAATGAATAAAAATATCCAAACGAACCCCGAAAAATCACAAAAATTGACACAACAGTCCTGTTGTTCTATGTTGACATGAGAAAAGTTTTGAAAGCAATAAGAGGCAATGGATATCCTTTCGTCCCCAAAGGTGGGACGTTCCCTACCGAAACCATCATGCTTGTTGTGAGAAGCTCTTGTTTGTGAGAAGCATATACCCAAACCTGCCCCAAATGGAACACAAATTTCACCACGGCATCTTCATGCCGCTCCATGATAGCATGCCAAGTTTCATGAATTTCAGACGAGTTTTGGATTTACTAGAATTTAAAAATAAAGTATCTCAATGTTTGCCGGCAATCAACGGTGCACTCGTGTTTGAAATTCACTCCCATTTCTTGCATGGGACCTAAGCATGCACCTAAGGACACATATTTGATTTTTCAACCAATTTATATGCACTGCAGCATGTGCATGTAGTTCAAATTTGAATTATGCATATAAATACATTGAAAACTCAGTTAATGCATAAAAATATCCAAACAAACCCCGAAAAATCACAAAAATTGACACAACACTCCTGTTGTTCTATGTTGACACAATAAATTTTTTGAAAGCAATAAGAAGAAATGGATATCGTTTCGTCCCCAAAGGTGGGACGTTCCCTACCGAAACCGTCATTCTTGCTGTGAGAAGCTCTCGTTCGTGAGAAGCATATACCCAAAGCTGCCCCAAATGGGACAAAAAAATTTACCATGGCATGTTGATGCCGCTCCATGATAGCACGTCAAGTTTCATGAATTTTAGACGAGTTTTGGATTTACTAGAATTTAAAAACCAGGTATCTCAATGTTTTGCCGGCAATCAACAGTGCCCTGGTGTTCGAAATTCATTCCCATTTCTTGCATGGGACCTAAGCATGCACCCGAGGACACAGATTTGAGTTTTCAACCAATTTGTATGCACTGGAGCATGTGCATGTAGTTAAAATTTGAATTATGCATATAAATCCATTGAAAACTCAGTTAATGCATAAAAATGTCCAAACGAACCCCGAAAAACACAAAAATTGACACAACAGTCCTGTTGTTCTATGTTGACACATGAAAAAGTATGAAAGCAATAAGAGGAAATGGATATCCTTTCGTCCCCAAAGGTGGGACGTTCCCTACCGAAACCATCATGCCTGTTGTGAGAAGCTCTGGTTTGTGAGAAGCATATACCCAAACCTGCCCCAAATGGGACACAAATTTTACCACGGCATGTTCAAACGAACCCTGAAAAACACAAAAATTGACACAACAGTCCTGTTGTTCTATGTTGACACGTGAAAAAGTATGAAAGCAATAAGAGGAAATGGATATCCTTTCGTCCCCAAAGGTGGGACGTTCCCTACCGAAACCATCATGCTTGTTGTGAGAAGCATATACCCAAACCTGCCCCAAATGGGACAAAAATTTTACCATGAACTATTGATGCCGCTCCATGATAGCATGCCAAGTTTCATGAATTTTAGATGAGTTTTGGATTTACTAGATTTTAAAAACCTGGTATCTCAATGTTTGTCGGCAATCAATGGTGCCCTGGTGTTTGGAATTCATTCCCATTTCTTGCATGGGACCTAATCATGCACCAAAGGACAGAGATTTGATTTTTCAACCAATTTATATGCACTGGAGCATGTGCATGTAGTTCAAATTTGAATTTTGCACATAAATGCATTGAAAACTAAGTTAATGGTTAAAAATGTCCAAATGAACCCGAAAAATCACAAAAATTGACACAACATTCTTGTTGTTCTATGTTGACACGAGATAAGTTTTGAAAGCAATAAGAGGCAATGGATATCGTTTCGCCCCCAAAGGTGGGACGTTCCCTACCGAAACCGTCATGCTTGTTGTGACAAGCTCTGGTTTGTGAGAAGCATATACCCAAACCTGCCCCAAATGGGACAAAACATTACCATGGCATATTGATGCCGCTCCATGAAAACATGCCAAGTTTCATGAATTTCAGACAAGGTTTGGATTTACTAGAATTTAAAAACCAGGTATCTCAATGTTTTGCCGGCAATCAACGGTGACCTGGTGTTTGAAATTCATTCCCATTTCTTGCATGGGACCTAAGCATGCACCCGAGGACACATATTTGATTTTTCAACCAATTTGTATGCACTGGAGCATGTGCATGTAGTTCAAATTTGAATCATGCGTATAAATCCATTGAAAACTTGGTTAATGCATAAAAATGTCAAACGAACCCTAAAAAATCACAAAAATTGACACAACACTCATGTTGTTCTATGTTGACACAAGAAAAAAATTGAAAGCAATAAGAGGCAATGGATATCGTTTCGTCCCCAAAGTTGGGACGTTCCCTACGGAAACCATCGTGCTTGTTGTGAGAAGCTCTGGTTTGTGAGAAGCATATACCCAAACGGGCCCCAAATGGGACAAAAAATTTACCACGGCATGTTCATGCCGCTCCATGGTAGCATGCCAAGTTTCATGAATTTCAGACGAGTTTTGGATTTACTAGAATTTAAAAAACCAGGTCTCTCAATGTTCGCGGCCGAGTGACGGTGGCAGGGTGCTTGACATTCATTCCCATTTCTTGCATGGGACCTAATCATGCAACCAAGAACACATATTTGAATTTTCAACCAATCTATATCCATTTTGAGCATGTGCATGTAGTTCGAATTTGAATTATGCACATAAATGCATTGAAAACTCGATTAATGCACGAAAATGTCCAAACGCACCCCAAAAATCCCAAAAAATAACACAACAATCTTGTTATTCTATGTTGACACTAGGAAAATTTTTGAAATAGAGAAGAGGCAATGGATATTGTTTCGTCCAGAAAGGTGAAACATTCCCTATCGAAACCATCAGGCTTGTTGTGAGAAGCTCTGGTTTGTGAGAAGCATATACCCAATCCTGCCCCAAATGGGACAAAACAATTACCACGGCATGTTGATGCCGCTCCATGATAGCATTCCAAGTTTCACGAATTTCGGACGAATTTTGGATTTACTAGAATTACAAAAGCAAGTTCGTCGACGTTTGCCGGAGAGCCACAGTGTCGTGGTATTTGAATTTCATCCCCATTTCTTGCATGGGACATAATCATGAAACCCATGGACACACATATGATTTTACAACCCATGTTGGTGCACCGGAGCATGTGCATGTAGTTTAATTTTGAATTGTGCACCTCAAATGGATAGAAAACCAATTTAATGTATAAAATGTTCAAACGGACCCTGAATAATTCCATTTTTTTCCGACACACATATAGTTGCATGTTCACTGCAGATAAAAGGTATAGCAATTCAAACACCGTACATTGCCGCTGTGACCCCATTATGTAATTCAAATCAAGATGAAAAATCAAGTAGATCGCAGACATTTTATTATCACCAACCGTGTGAGATGCAGCACAAAATATCCTAGAGCACCGTCGGTGTGTAGTACGCCTATGGCTTATGCGAGAAGGTGCATCGGCTACAGTCCACAGCCGGTGTCTCAAGCACACTAGCTCGCTCCCGGAATATATCATTTCACTGTTCAATCGTCGCCGGTGAAAGATAGGCACGTGGACCGGCGTCGTGGGGGCAACTTCGGTGGCCCACTCCGGCGAGAGCGCGGCCGCAGCCGCCATGCGTGTGCTGACAAGGTGCATGAGCGCGGCCGCAATCTGTGACCGGGCGGCCAAGGCAGCCCAAACGGCTATTGTTGCTTCTCAGGTGGCGACAGCAACATCTGCCTCGGGGATAGCAATTGGCGAGAGCGGCATAATAGATGTCCTTTGCACAGCGGCGGCCTTAGCCCTGATGGAGGCCGCCCACGACCATGTCGAGGCTTCCCACGCCCAGCTCCTGGCGGTCAACGCACAAATCGAACGAAGCTTCTCCGACAACGGTCGGCAAGCCATGGCCGAAGAGCTGGCTATCGCCGAGAGTGTTCGAGCAGCCATCCGTTCCTCCGCCGCATACCTTGCAACGACGGAGCCCGTCCAAGCCCAGATTGCGGCTGCCAACGCCCAGCTCGTGGCGGCCTTTTCCAAAGAGAGGTGGACGCGGATGGCGAGATGCTTGGCAAGTATGGTGCGATGGATGCCATGGAGCCCCTTCCCCAGGAGACCGTCGGGCGTGAGCTGGACATGGAGGCGGTAGCGGAGATCGACGAACACTAGCTGTAGTAGTACTCTTTGTTTTATTTAATTAAGAGTGTCGGTCTTTACTTTGTTAGAGTAATGTTTAGGTCAGCTAGCTCTGTTTAATTGCTGAACTTGCTCGATTAAGAAGTGTGGATGTGTTGTAGTCTCCTTTGTGTACCCAAATTATGCAATGATGTGGATGACCATTGTAACCATGGAAATTCAAACCAAAAATTTTTATGTTCAAACTCATCACACACGGGTTAAGCTATCTGAATCATTTGTGATGTTCACATATCATACACAGTTTTGAATAAGGGACCATGTCTGCTGACACTTTGCGTGCGAGTTTTTTCGCTGAAGCGATTCCAAATTTTTGGCTTCCGCAGAAATATCTACCTCCCCGCCCCTCCCCCTTACCAAAAGCCACATTTCCCCCATTTCTGCCTTCCTTTCCTAGTTGAAACCTTCACTCCTTGCTTGCAGCGCCGCCTCCTCGCTGGTGACCCTCCTTCACGCTGCTCAGCCTTGTCTATCCAGGCGGGTAATCCACACCCGACCCCCGTCCTCCTCCTCCTTCCACATCCCACATGCCCCGACCGTCGGCGCAAGCGCAACACCTTCCACCCAAATCATCGACCCCTCCACCAAATAAGTGCCGCCCTAAGCCATGGTGCACGCAGTATAGCCAGGATCTCATGGAGCATTTGGCAGCGGAGAAGCAAATCGTGGGCGCATGCGCGGATGAGGTCGCGATGGCTGCCATTCATGCCGACCCCCAGATCTTGGAGGAGCACCTTGCCATTTGCTAGCTATGCCGGTTAAGCATGCTCGGTTTACCCGTTGCGTGTGCTGCTCCTGCCTTTCCTTCACAAACTCTAGTGAATTATGCTATATAATTTTACCATGCAATCTGTTGCTCTAGTGTATATGTTCTATATGTCGTGTAGTGTGGTGCTCACTTATTAACTGTTTAGTTAATTAGTTGTCGTCTTTAGTTAACTGTTTGGTTCAATTCTGCAAATGTGATGTTCAATTCTTCAGGCTGCAATTTTGTATTACCTTCCATGTGAGAAATAAATCGAATTTATCTTTACAAAATACATGAGAAACGAATACAATTGCTATATTTCCAAGTTGTCAAGCATGCTTGGTTTGGTTATACATTGTGCAATGTGGTGCTCAGTTAATGTTTGGTTCATTTGTGTTCTGATGTTTAGTTAACTGTTTGGTTCAATTCTGCAATGTGATGTCCAATAGTTGTGGGTGCATTCTGTTATTGTATACCATGTGAGGAATAAATTGAATTTGGTTGTAGTAAATACATGAGAAATAATCTGATGAATCTGCAATGTGCTTATTTTTCATCAACATATTTTACAGATAGCATGTGAACCCTTACTTAACCTGCTGACTAACTACCGTATATGTGTTGCAGGGAAACAATGGGAAACACTGAGGTTTACAATCGAGGTTAGCACGTGCATGGTCCGTTGTCTAATAGAACATTATTGTGCAATTGCAGGAACCAATCTAATATTTGGGTTTTTAACAATTTGGTATTGCACATGTAGGTCCTACTGTCAGAGGTTTTGACACACTGTTCGACCCTTTTTGCATATGGGGAATTGAGTTGTCCATGAATATCAATCAAATCAAGAAACTCAGAAAGATTGTTAGGATAAAGAAATTAGCGATAAAAAACAACAAGATCTTTGTCTACACAATGAAGAAGACATTAGTTCACTACAAGAAGGTACTAACTATTATACCTTGCCTTTTTTTTATTCCTTTTTCCCCATTTCCAATATAGAGAAGATATTTATGCACATCCTTGTTTTCAGGCCTTTCCAAAGCAGTTCACTGATGGTTACATCTCAAACCACCTATATGGTAAGGAGGCGAGGAAGGTTCTCATGCAACAGCCACGGTTCAATATTGCAGTGTTCCTGAAGAGGACGAAGGACGGACGGTCAATCATCCACAGGCACTGGCCTAAAGTTGCATAGACCTTCAACAGGAATGAAGTCTCAATATTCGCCTTCCACTTCACCAGTTTTCCAGATGAGATCCATCTGTCTATATACTACATTTCTTGTTTTATCTTTTCTTTTTAGATTTATTTTGTTTTTATTTTGTTTCTATTTTTCCATAAAAGATGATCAAAATCTACGTAAAATTGTTCAAAATTTTAGAAAATCAGAAAATATTCGTGTCTTTCTGTTTCTTTTATTTTTCAAAAAAATTTCTGAGTTTTTCTCTAAAAATCCCTTTCCAAAAAATGTTTGTAAATTACAACAAAACATCATATTTTTCGAAAAATGTGTTTCACAAACTGTCCGCAAACTTTTGAAAATGATTGTCTTTTGTGAAAAATGTTTAAATTTTTGAAAACTGTGCAGATTACTTGTCGCGTGTGCCGAAGGTGACAGGGAGGTGGATCTGTCCCAGGGAGTGGGCAGCTCCACCACCCACTCCCGAGAAGGGCTTACTGAGGCCGAGCCGCTCGAGTGGCACGTAGAGAAGGCTGAAGGCTTCCACGGAGAGCAAGTTGAGGCCAGCACCATCGTCGATGAGGGTCTTGGTGACGGCCACATTGCAGATGGTGGGCGTGTAGAGCATCGGGAGCATTCTGGAGCCGGCGGTGGAGTCGGGGTGGTCTTCTGAGCCGAAGGTAAGGTCGGCCTCTAGCACAGCCCAGCCCGGCGGAGCCCCCGGGCGCCTGGAGGTGGCCTCGATCTAACGGAGGAACGGCTTGGCGTGGCGGTCTGACGGCGGTGCTTGAGAGCCACCCAGCAGGGCCGCGACTGTGTGGTGCGCCAGCACCGCGTAGCGAGCAGTGAAGAGGTCGTGGGGCTCCTCCCAAGATGCCACCGTGGATCCAGGAAGGTTGAGCAGCCAAGCGCGTGGCTCGCCGGCGAGGGCCATGGGAAGCCAGTTGGCCATGACCTTGTCATCACCCCTGGCTTCAAGGACGGCCTCCTCGTACGCCAGCAGGAAAGCTAACCGGTCCACCGCACCGTCGTAGCGCAGCGGCATCTCCGGCCTAAACTTGGGTGGCCACTGCAGCCTCTGCAGGGCGGGGGCCAGGGCTCAGAGCCCCCTGGCCCCGTTGTCAATGCCGGCCGTTGGAGTCGACGGCAGGGCACCTGCCATGTGGGAGAAGCATGGTGGCGACGGAGCGCAGATCGACGGAGGGGAAGCTACGACACGCCCCTACCTGGCGTGCCAAATGTCGAATGTGGGGTTCCGGCAAACCCTTAAGGTTCAAACACTGGGGTACGCGCGAAGTCTTTTCCTCCCGCCGATTTACGCCCTAACTCGCTAGATCTCGCGGATGAACTCGACGAACTCTCAACACAAAAAGACACAAGATTTATACTGGTTCGGGCCACTGTTGTGGTGTAATACCCTACTCCAGTGTGGTGGTGGTGGATTGCCGCTTGGGCTGATGATGAACAATACAAGGGGAAGAACAGCCTCCAGAGGTTGAGGTGTTCTTGTGCCTGGACAACTTGTGTGGCTGGGGATGATCAAAGATCTTCTCGTCCCCCTTACCTATGGTGATGGCTAGTCCTACTTATAGAGGCCCTGGTCCTCTTCCCAAATCTTGAGCGGGAAGAGAGCCAACAATGGCGGGCAAATTTGAAGGGGGCAGCTAGTACAAGCCATCCTCACAAAAGTGGTCTTCGCCTGCCAAAGGCTCTGGTGGTGACGCCGTCTTGGGCTCCACGATGACCTCCGTCTTGCCGTCCTTCTGGTCTTGGTCTGATTGCACCAAAATGGCAACCTTTGCCTGATGCCTCGGTACTCCTCACCTGGGCTGGTTTCCTTAGCACCAAAGAGGAAACAAGGACGTTGCGTGCGCTGGAGCCCGCCTGGCGCCCGTCTGGTGTCCATCGTCATGGCTCACGTCATGAGAGCCTCGTGAGGTTCGCCTCTCCTTGATATCTCCGCTCCTCGTGAGCCTGCCTGACTAGGCCGCTCTAGAGGAGGCCTTGTGTCATCCGCCTCGCGAGGCTTGGCCCCTCGCGAGGGTCTTGGATGCCTTGTTGATGAAGATGGGTCGTACGGCCTGCTGGCTTAGCCATGCAGTGGGCCGCAGGCAGGCAAGTTTGGGGACCCCCATTCCCAGGATGCTGACAGTTGGTACTCAAGAATATCTTTCGATATCTCCAAGGCATCAAACATCTTGTCCTGGTTTTTTAGCTTCACAGAAATGTGAACACCGATATCATTGGATACATCGATCAGATCCCCACTATGTCAGATCATAGACAAGCTTAGTGTTACTACTAGGTGTGGTATCCCTCTCATGAAGAGTCTTCGAAACAGACCTCATGGCTACATCCACCAACCATTATCTCAACGATAATGTTTCTTGTGTTGCCCGGATGCAAAAGGTTACATAATAAGCGATATCGCTATATTGCATATCTTGCAAGTCAAACCATATGACTGATTTGTTCATGAAGTCCCTACCAACTTCTACATTCCAGATACATGTTCTTGGAATTGGTGTGTGATGGCTTCGAAATTTGCAAGAATCGGGGGGAGTGTCTTCCTGAATTGTTCCTGTTCAATGCATCATATTATACTCTTTTTCCCTTCATGATTTTACTATACAGTTTCTCAAAAAGGTTTTTAATGAGGTAATATCAACATAAGATCATATGTCATACTTTCAGTTTTCCCCATCGGGGTTTTTGGGAAAGTATATACGACATATTTATTATTCTCTTGATTCGATGAGTTTTCTCGTATTGAGTTAAAGGAGATAATAACCATTATATGTTGCATAATTTTCTCCTTATTTTTTCCACTCGGTTTGAAGGAGTTTTGGCAACATATTATACTCCTCACATTTTTCCCACTGGGTTTTCGGAGGAGGCTCTTTTCAACATGATGATATGGCATGGACAAGAGTAGATTAGGGGGGTGTTAGGATTTAATTAAGACATTTAATTGAAGGAAAATCTCCCCTTGTCCTAACCGTCCCTCCGCAACAACCACATCCCCCGATGCGCTGTTCAGGAACGGACGTGTCCCTTTGTTGCGTCCTCTCAGATTGTATATAAGCCTAATCATTAATGAAAGAGATCAACAGTTCAATTCATTTTGTCTCTCACTCTAGAAATCGACTCGCAATAATTTTGACATTGGTTGGGGCCCAACCCTTCCATATCAGCCTCCAATCCATGTCCACAATGGAGCCTTGGAAGAGAGCCATGTAGCAAGATGAGGTTGAGTAGGTGCCACTATCTGTCCATCGCTAGTGAATGTGGTCCTGGTCGGTGGATAGGGTCACCTGCAGAAGACGCCTCCAAAGGTAGATATACTCAACAGTAGCCTCAACACCGAGTGTTTCGTGGATGTCCTGGATCCAATCTCGGTTGAGGAGTCCCTCATGAACCAGACGCTTGTTGCGGCATCTCCGAGGGACCAAAGTGATCAGGATCGATGCGATCTCGGCAGTCGATTTGTCGTCCAGCCAATGATCAGTCCAAAATCGGTAGGTAAGTCCATTACCAATGGTCCAAGAGGTGGATGCACGGAAGATGTCTCGCACATCGGCGCCGCCGGGTAGGCGGAGATGGGGCCATGGCCGCGTGGGGTCGGTGATGCGCAGCCAAAGCCAACGAGTCTAGAGATAAATGCTAGTGCGTTGAATGTCACGCACGCCTAGGCCCCCAAGTTCGAGTGGGCAACACACCTTCTGCTAGTTCACCAGGCAGTTGCCCGAATGGTCCTCCTTGCGCCATGCCATAGAAAATCATGGATTAGTCGGTTGACGAGCTTCGGGATGGAGGGAGAGAGGGCCATGGCCAGTAAAATGTGGACTAGCATGGCGCTCAGGACGTGGCGTACTAGGGCAAGCCGCTCACCACGAGATAGTAGGCAGGCCTCCCAAGTACCGAGGCGCTTGGCCATTTTCTCCACAAGGGGTAGCAGCACCGATGTGGGAACCTTCCTGATTGAGAGTGGAAGTCCAAGGTACTGGATCAGGAAATTCGTGGTCTAGCAAGAGAGCGTCTCATCGGCCCTGGTGGCTGAATCATCCGTGCAGCAGATGGGTGTCACAGAGCACGTTGCAAAGTTGGTCTTGAGGCCTGAGGCTTGGCCAAATAGCTTTAGGATGCCCTGTACCACCCGGAGGTCATGGTCGTCGGGGTGACAGAACAGGACGACGTCGTCCGCGAAGAGCAAAATACTGGGTATGGCGCGCCTGCTCGTGAGGCGGTGAAGAATGCCACGACTCGTGCGTGCTAGACCAGAGTGTTGAGCAATTCAATGACCAGGACGAATAGCATGGGCGAAATGGGGTCACCTTGCCTCAGTCCGCTGGCATGGTCAATGGGTGGTCCGGGGGTTCCATTGATGAGCACTCTTGTGGAGGAAGTCGATGGGAGAATCGCCACCCAAGCACACCATCTTCACCCAAAGCCAAGGTGACGAAGGACCTCGAAAAGGAAAGGCCACGATACCGCGTCAAAGGCCCGGGCAATGTCGAGCTTGAGGAGAACTCGCAGTGCCTTGAGATTGTGCAGGAGACGCGCAGTTTGTTGAACCAGCATGAAGTTGTCATGCATGTCATGGCCAGTGATAAACGTGCTCTGGTTGGCAGACACAATGCCGCCGAGACAAGGGGCAGCCTCAGAGAGAGCACCTTCGTGAACAACTTGGCCAAGAGATGGATCAGGCTGATGGGGCGATAGTCAAAGAGCGAGGAGGCGTCAGCCTTTTTAGGGAGCAGAGTAAGAAGCGCTTCGTTCAGTTTGTGGAACCCACAGCCATTCATCAGGTAAAGCTTGTGGAAGACATCACAGATGTCATGCTTAACTATGTCCCAGCATGCGTGAAGAAACTCCGCGATGAATCCATCCGGGCCAGGAGCCTTTCCAGCCGGTAGCCGCTTGACGGCCGCCCAAATCTCGGACTCAGAGAATGGCGCGTCAAGGCTGGACATGTCGGAGGCCGGATGGTGTATGGCCTGGAGATCAATGGAAGAGTTGAGGGACTCGTGGGAGCCAAAGATCGAGGTGAAGTGCTCGAAGGCCATACGACTCATGTTAGCGCGGTCTGAGACTAGATTTCCATTACCATGAAGTTGGAAGATGTGGTTCTTCTGCCGACGATGCGCAGCGTGGATCTTTAGGAAAGTTGTGCTCGTGTCGCCTTCATGGAGCCATCGGAACCAAGTGCGCTGGCACGCAATCGACCTCTCAAGGGATGTGAGGCCCAGGTATGCACACTTGGGGCGTGTTTGGTTGTCATTTGCTACAAGGCCTGCATCGCATACACTTCCCAAACCAGTCTGGTTGATCAAAACAGGCCCTAATACGCCATCTGCCAGTTGTTTGGTTGCCTGCATCTAGTGTCCCTGCATTAGGTAATACCCAGGTGCACTTTGTTTGGTTGCCTGCATTGACCCGAGCAGCACATGAACACGGCATTTGGTTGCATATGGTGTACATGTTGTGCTTACCTTGTACCCTAGTTGTTGAGCTTACCCACACCTAGCGCACCAACGCCACAGCACAACAATGGCGATGAATTGGGCAAGGATGATGAAGTTCTTCAGCTTCATCCCAAACTGACGATGCACCTTGACACCTCCAACCTTGCAACTGTCGACACTGCTGTTGTGCGTTCACACCCAGTTGGATTAAGCTTGTTCTGCTGCCTACCTAGTCTTGAACCCTCTATGGGTGGTGTTGCTATAAGATGTCACTTGTGCACTGGCCTCTTCCATGAACTATAAACCCCTGGGACCTTACCGACGAACAAGGCACACCACTTGCCCTAGCAATGCACAAGAGCAAGAGTTGAAGCAGCAAATCAATGGAGCACACAAGTAGCAAGTAAAGTAGCACACAAACAACAATGGAGCAGAAGAGAAGTAAAGCATGCATGATCATACGGCATAGCAAGTTCTTCCTAGCACTACCTTGGTGTTAACCTACCACCACATCCAAAAGAGGGTGTCGTCCTACCATCGCAAGTTCACCATCAGCGTGAGGGGTTAGTATATACCACCTCACCAAAATATACAGACCATGAAATAGTTTTTGAGCCCTAGCTACACAAAATGTACATCGTCATCGTCATCATCGTCGTCGTCGCCACCGCCATCGCCGTCGGGGATCATGCACGCTCACAGGCAGCACTACTCTAGTAGTAGTGCTTGCCCAGCCAGCTCCTGAGCCACAGCACCCTGTGAGCGTCGGACATGGCAACGAACCCAACACCCTGGGCCTTGTTGTCAAGCAGGTGGCTGAGAGCTGCCATGAGAGCCTCATCGCTGAAGCCACCCTGGGTCATGACAGCGCCATACAGGTCAGGGTGGACGTCGAGGGGGCTTGCACTCCCTAATGGCTATTGCCACCTCCTTCACCGCCTCAGTCATGCTGCAGAAGACATTGATCTCCTCCTCCATCAGGCCTCCTCTCTTCCTCTTCCTATCATGGACAGGGTCAAATGGCTTGTCGAAGGGCTTCATAGCGGGCTTGTCAGGGCCATTGAGGACCTCGACGTCCGGGGTCCCAGGGAAGTCTGGCATGGGAGAACCAAGAGGCTCCCCCGAGCCCATGGCATGCTTCCCAGGTGCCAGCCCGAAGGAGAAGATGTGTTGCATCTAGTTGTAGTTCTGTATGGGTGTGTTGAGGAACTCAGCATCCCTTGGGTGGTCCTAAGAATGAAACACAAGTGTTGTTAGTTGCGATTAGGAGTAGGCAATGGTGGACAGTATGAAAAGGAAGAGGGCTGTGAGCTAACCGCGACATGCCGATGTAGTGCTCTGCCTCCAGAACTATGGAGCAAGTGTTCTCATCCCATGAGGCACCGCTAAGGTCTCACAGCCTGGAAACTTGGATCCATCGACTTCTCCACTTCCTCAGGTGGTTGTACACCTGGGTGGAAGACACCTCTTGCCCACAGAACACGAACACCTGCTTCGCAACGGTGTTCAAGTGCACCTCCTTGAAGCCCTTGTCAGTCCTAACTCCACTAGAGATGAGCTCACACATCTCGTTTAGCACAAACGTGGACATGAACGGCTGTCACTTCATGTTGTTCGACCTACCATCCTTCTTTGCCTTTGCTGCTGCTAGCTTGAGTGCAGCGGCAGCAGCAGCAGTAGTTGGCTCAATGAGCACTACTAGCACATAGAGGAAATCAGAGGCAAACACCTCTGAATTAGGTGCCATCTGGGACATAGGCTGCGAGTCCTCGACAAATGATGGAGCAAACTGGTTGTCAAACAAGACAAGGGCCTGACTGAGATCTTGTGTTTGCGTGGTCATATCCTACAATCGTAGCACGCATTGATAGTAAGCATAGCACACAACATACTAGACAATCCATGAAAGCAGAAGCATACATGTACATGGTTCATCACTATCATAGTAATCACATGCTTCATCGCTACCCTACCAAACAGACCGGACAATCTATGAGTAGGAACATACAACTACAACAAACAGCATGCTACAAATGGACAACTAATAGCTACAAATCACAGATCTAAGCATGATTCAATACAAGCACAAGGTTTAACTTCAAACTCTACTACTAATCTAGCCTACCACATGCTTGAACATCTAGCCCTACCACAAATTGCAACCGCGGCATAGCAATCAACCATATCAGCTCACGGATCAGACCACTAATCAACCATGCATCCAGATCAAACCCTAGCTGCAGCTCAGATCTAGCTAGAAGGAACAGAGAGAAAGGGGATTGAACTCATAGAGGCCATGGCTGCAGCTTGAGGACGAGGGGGACGGTCGTGGAAAATCAACGCCGGTCGGTGAAGGAGCGCCGACGCCGTGGACCGCCGGCCGATGAAGATGCGTCGCTTACCTAGTCGTTGGTGCCGATGCGCGTCAGCGGGAAAGCTCGAACGGAGGGAGAATGGTGGCGGGAGTTGGGGTGATGAGGAAGGGGCTAAATAGGGGTGGACTCGGTGGGAGGTGAGCCGAAATCCTCCCGCCGATTTTTCGGCGACGCGGGCGAGCACGCGCCATCTCCCCTGCTCGCACGAGGGAAGAAGCGCGTTGCCCTCCCCTGCCTCGCACAAGCCAGGCTCGCGAGCTACTGCTGATTCGAGCGTTTCTCCTGGGCCTGGCCTGGACGTGCTTTAAGTTTCGTGCGATGCGGGCTGCACAGTGAAAGCAGGCAACCAAATGGGTCACTTTATTCCCGCACGGGCCAGGCTGGGCCTAATGCGGGCAACCAAACATGCCCTTGAGTCTACGGTGCAGCCAGGACTCGGCGTCGGAGTATGCGAGGCCAGATTTCCGTTACCAATTGTTTCATATTGGATATTATAATATCACTTTTGGATATGTGTAGACATTTAGGGTCTTAGTTTTGATGGACGGTATTGGTGACCCTATGTGTATATACTAGCTTATGGTTACACTAGTGATGGCTTGATTTTGCTTTCGTGTGTGGTACGGAAAAAATTGATGTGATGTCCAAAGACGTGTGTAAATTGCATGTGTGTTGTGTTTGGTTGAGCTTTTGGACCCAACTTCTGGCTTTTGGAAGCTAAAGGCTAACCAAAGGGTGAAAAGCATAAGTTACAAAAGTTACAGCTTCTCCGTAGACCGTAGTGTATTTCTCACAGCCAGTGCACCCGCAACTTCAGCGTGGCGTTTTTAGATGTCCCCTCGAAACTGCAATTTACTTACCTATCATGCCACTCCCAGGTCATACCCTTCGTTCTTTTCTTCTCACTAGATGACTCGTTGCGCTGATGGCGCAAAAGGCAAGAGGGGGCCAAGTATTGTGAGAATATTTAGACACCCAAGTCGAAAACCAAATGTGGCTGACACTCCCGCATTCTCTGCTTGGAAGCCGCCTTTTCTCACCAGATCTAATATAGATGCATGATTCTTCAAGAGCAAATTTCAGAGAAAATATAAAGCATGGAAGGCTTTAAGTTGTACTATTGAGACCATACCACCATATCTTCATTTAGTTTCTTTGGAAATCTAAAGGTCTAAGAGAATGGTACATGTGAGAAGTTGTGAATCCACAACAAAAAACTAAACTAACTTCCAAACAAACATTTCAAGTTTGGAAGCCACAAAGAAGCAGCCCAGATCTCTCGTTGTAGCGCGGGTACATGTCCGAGCGGGAGGGAACCACCTCCACCGCTGTCGTGCGGGAGGCCCGTGCCTACGGCACTGTCGTGGTAGCCGTCCGGACGCGGCAGCGAGGCATGCTGGGCCACCCCTAGCCTAACCAGGCCCGAAGTGGGCCCGTTAAGCCCTGCCGGCCGCGATGCAGCAAGTCGGCGTCGCCGCCGCCGGCACCCAGCCACTCGTCGTATCTCCCCCGCCTCCCAGAGGCCACGCCGAAGACCATCCCCGCCGCCGGCCCGCCCAGGCCCAGATGGGGCCCAAAGGGCCCAGATATAGGCCGAGCGGACGACGCCAGATCCCGCCGCCCCGCCGCCGCCCAGCTGCTTGCCTGCATGCGCCACAAAACCCCGCCGCCACACCAGACCACCGCCGCCTAAATGCACCCCCCGGAGCTGCTCCGCCCATGCCGGAGAGCGACCGAGAGGGGAAGGGCCAAGAGGCCACCGCCACCAGCAGCCCTGAGGCCAAGCCGGCCGCAGGCGCCAGCGACGGGAAGGGAGGAGGCCTGGCACGTGGCCGGTCGTCCGTGGGGGGGCGACGCGGTCGCGAGAGAGTGTCTGAGGAAAAATTCTAGTATCACGTAATAGAGAGAAATGCATCCATCCCATAATTTTTCAACACCTAAATCCACGAAATCCAACTGAAGGAAATCATGGCAAAAACATGCGATGTGTCTTACGTCTCTGAGAAGGACTTCTTGGCATTCTTGTGCAGGTTGGACACAGCAATCCTCGGTGCGAGCTGCAGAAGAACCACACAGGCACCTTCCTTCACCTTGCCCTTGGGAGGAGGGGGCAACACTTGCAGTGCTGCGACAAGGCTTTGCGAACGCCGCCGGCGAGAGGGCGCAGCAGAGGGCGTCGAGAGTGGAAGCAGTCTCCGCCTCGGCACGGGCGTAGTGACGGCGCAACTCGAGGTTTTATATATTTTCAAACATACCCAGCCATAAAATCAAATGCTTCTTGATTAACAAAATGAACACACAATTAAGCGGGCATAGGAGGTGTGCAATCATGTACTGACAAAAATCAGAGGGGTTAGATTATGTTCAGATGAGATAAATAATCAAGGTTCCAATGATAGAAAACGTTGGGCCTGATGCACTGATTAATGTTATAGCACACAGGCAAGCGAGACATCTTTTTTGTCCCTCTATCCCTGCTATTTGAAAACAAGGATCCCCACTGATAGAAAGATGCCAAGGAGAACCAGAATAAGGACAATAAGCAGAGTAAACATTTGAAAAATAAGAACAGAGCATCTTCAAGACTACCTATGTATTCATTCAGAAAATCAGAAGCACCTCAACTAACAATTTAAAAAGGTGCCTGAAATACAATCCCGTACATTCTACATGAAGCTATTGGCATAAATAAGCTATTGGCATAAATAACAACCAAGGCAAAATAAAAAGAAATAAAAATTTGTGTAGTACATAATACTTTTAGGAGATCAGGTGTACAGTCTCATACAAATATGAGGCATGTGTCATACTCCCTCCGTCCCAAAATTCTTGTCTTAGAATTGTCTAGATACGGATGTACCTAATACTAAAACGTGACTTGATACATCGGTATCTAGACAAATCTAAGACAAGAATTTTAAGACGGAGGGAGTACAATCTCTAGATTCAAAAGAGTTGCATGATACCTATATGTACACAGTTCCTAATACATTCACATATTTTCTTACAACCCATACGATAATCCAAACAAGGTTTTTCTTTCTTGACATTTCTCGGGAGAAAAAATGCAGTATAGTATACCCAAGGAATAAAGTAAAAAATAAAAAAAGAATGTCTAGTACTAACACCACGAGCTTAGAGCATTATGTGTGTTGTTGTACAAATGAAACAACCTTGTAACATTGGTACAGTCGTGCTGCCTACACACAACAAGATAATCCTTGTTAATAAATCCCCCATTACAAGAAACAAAAGATGGTTCATATAAGCAAGCACAACATTAGTTTAAGTCAACTATGTGTTCCCATGCTACATTCATAAGATTTGTCTAGCTCTGTGAATGGCGTCAATTTTCAGCTCATCTTTTGTAGCGCCCCGAGACCGATGTGTCAGGTGTCCTCCAGTTATTCGCTGTTGTTGCCTTGTCATTGCTTGCATGTCATGCATTGCATATCATGTCATCAGGCGCATTTCATTTGCATTTATGTTCGCCTCATGCATCCGAGCATTTTCCCCGTTGTCCATTTTGCAATCCGGCGCTCCTATGTCACCCGGTGCCTCTTTCTACCTATTTTCGTGTGCGGGTGTCAAAAAATTTCGGATTGAACCGAGACTTGTCGTGCGGCCTTGGTTTACTACCGGTAGACCGCCTGTCAAGTTTCTTGTCATTTGTACTTCGTTTGATACTCCAACGGTTAACCGAGGGACCGAAAAGGCCTCGTGTGTGTTGCAGCCTAACACCCTTCCAAAGTGGCCCAAAACCCACATAAACCTCCTCCATCATCTCGGTCGTTCGATCACGATCGCGTGGCTGAAAACCGCACCTCATTTGGACTCTCCTAGCTCCCTCTACCAATAAATATGTGGCCTCCCCCGAAAATTCTGCGGTACAAACCCTAGATCTCTCCTCTCCGCGCCGCCGGACAAATTTCCCACCGACGGACATGTCCGCGCCTCCGCGCCGGACTAATCCCGCGCTGCCACCTCACCATCGCGGCCTCCTCTCTCTCCTCCCTCCGCCGCCGGCCCGTGCGGCCCGGATCGGGCCCACAGGGCCCAACCGCCGCCACCGGCTCCCGCGGGAGATCCTGCGCCCCGCGCGCCGACCTTCGCCTGGCCAGTCGTCGCCCGCCACCGCGCTGGACGCCGCGACGCCCGCCGCCTGCCCCGGCGCCGGCCGGCTCCCCCGCCCCGAGGCCGCCATCCGCCCCGCCGGCGCCCTGCTCCTCCGCCGCCATCGCCTGTCCCTGCACCGGTGGCCGGAGCTCACCGCGCCGCTCCCCTCGCTCGGCAAGCCGCCGCCGCCTCGCCTCTCCGGCCTCCTTCTTCCTCTCCGGCGGACTTTGTCGTCGATTCCGTCCAGCTACAGTGCAACGGCGACGAACCTCGGGATCCGCGCCCACCAGATCCAGATCCAATTTTCGGTTGACTTTTATTCCCCGAAACCCTAATTTTTGGCAATTTTCATCATGTCGTAACTCTGCATCCGTAGCTCTGATTTTAGCATGTAGCATATCAAAATGTTCGCCTCAACGAGTACATCATTTCATCTCATTGTATCATTTCCATTTGAGCTCATCTTGTTGCCTGAAATGCTGTTGGAAGAGGGCTATGTGAGGAATTTGTCCGATCTATTTCAGCAAATGGCATTTTGTCATTTTTGCCATGATTAATGGGTGCATACTATGATCATGAGCTCTACATGTGTTTTTTATATGCCATGTCATCTTCACATAGGTGCTTGACATGTATTTTTTTTTTTGCTATTTGTGGTGACTAGCACAAGCTTGCAAAGTAGCGTAATCGTTGATGCTGATTTCAGGGACTTAGAATTTCACTAAGTCCTTGTCCTGTATTTGTTGTTATGCCATATGTTCATGTTGTTTCCTAGTGATCCGTGCCTCTTTTGAGGATTATCAGTAAGGATGTTTTGTTAACATTGTGGTGCTCTATCCATACATGTCTTTGTTTGCATTTATGGAGCATACTAGCTTCAGTTAATCGAGCTCTACTTTTGCTATAAAATGTTCCTCGCAGATTGTTGACATGTTTAGCGATTTTGCCGAGGATGTTGCTATTGATTCGTGCATGCTATGATGTAGTTATTGTCATGCCTATCTTCTATGTCATGTCTTATTTATGGGTGTATGCTTAGTTTGTCATGTCATGCTCTGTAGTGAGTGCATCGAGCTCGTAAACATGCCTACTCGTTAACTGTTTTGCCATGCTCCAGTTTTTCACTAAGTCTAAATCTGTTTATGTTTTTGTCATGTTCACATGCTTGCAATTGTATTTTCTGATCCCTTTTGGCTAAAGGTCACTAAGGGACTTTTGTTAAGTGCTTTGAGTAGCTTCATGCCATGCCTTGCCTTGCCATGTTAAGTTCCTGTAGCTTGTAGTTTTCATGCTCCAAAGTGTGCTTCCTGATAATAAATTCCAGACTTGTGTTAATTTCACCAAGTCTGAAACCTGTTATCATTTGCAGTTTTGCCATGCTTGTTTGAACCTGTTATTGAGTGAATTAGCCGTAGCTCAGTGGTCATCTTTTGTCAAGCATCATGAGTGGATCCCTGCCATGTATTTTGTTGCCATGTTTGAGTGTCGTAGCATATTTTTCTTGTTGCATTTAGATGGCTACTTGCTGATTATCGCAGACCGGTGCCATATTTGTTTCGCTTGCCATTTCCAAACCGTGCATCCGATTCCGGTGATCTTTATATCGATTTCAACCGATTTCACCTCACCTTTCCAGTGGCACTCTTGGATTTCCATGTTGAGGCCAGGTTCAATCTTTCCTTTCCAAATCATGCATCTGCATCGCATACCGCATCCCGCATATCATACAATGTTCGTGTGTGGTTTGTTTACTATGTTGTGTGCTTCTTTCCGGTGTTGCATCTTCGGGTTGATTCCGATAACGTCGCGTTTGTGAGGACCTGTTCGACTACGTCCGTTTGTCTTCTTCATGGACTCGTTCTTCTTCCTTGCGGGATTTCAGGCAAGATGACCATACCCTCGAAATCACTTCTATCTTTGCTTGCTAGTTGCTCGCTCTTTTGCTATGCCTATGTTGCGATACCTACCACTTGCTTATCATGCCTCCCATATTGTTGAACCAAGCCTCTAACCCACCTTGTCCTAGCAAACCGTTGTTTGGCTATGTTACCGCTTTGCTCAGCCCCTCTTATAGCGTTGTTAGTTGCAGGTGAAGATTGAAGTATGTTCCTTGTTGGAACATGGTGATATTGTTCCTTGTTGGAACATGTTTACTTGTAGGGATATCACAATATCTCTTATTTAATTAATGCATCTATATACTTGGTAAAGGGTGGAAGGCTCGGCCTTATGTCTGGTGTTTTGTTCCACTCTTGCCGCCCTAGTTTCCGTCATATCGGTGTTATGTTCCTGGATTTTGCGTTCCTTATGCGATTGCGTTATAATGGGAACCCCTTGACAGTTCGCCTTGAATAAAACTCCTCCAGCAAGGCCCAACCTTGGTTTTACCATTCGCCGCCTAGACTTTTTTCCCTTGGGTTAGGCCAGCCCAAGGGTCATCTTCATTTTAAACCCCCTCCGGGCTAGTGCTTGTCTAAGTGTTGGTCCGAAAAAGAGCCACTTGCGGCGCCACCTCAGGGAAACTTGAGGGATGGTTTTAGTTGTATGTAGTGTTCATCCGTGTTGCCCTGAGAACGAGATATGTGCAGCTCCCATCAGGATGTCGGCGCATCGGGCGGTCTTGCTGGACTTGTTTTACCATTGTCGAGGATATCTTGTAACCGGGATTTCGAGTCTGGTCGGGTCTTCCCACTAGAAGGAATATCCTTCGTTGACTGTGAGAGCTTGTGATGGGCTAAGTTGGGACACCCCTGCAGGGATTTGAACTTTCGAAAGCCATGCCCACGGTTTTGGGCAGATGGGAATTTGTTAATGTCCCGTTGTAGAAAACCTGAAGTTGATCTTAATTAAAATACATCAACCGCGTGTGTAACCGTGATGGTCTCTTCTCGGCGGAGTCCGGGAAGTGAACACGGTGTTGGAGTTATGTTTGACGTAGGTTGTTCTAGGATCACTTCTTGATCATAGTTGTTCGACCGTGCTTTTGCCTTCTCTTCTCGCTCTCATTTGCGTATGTTTAGCCACCATATATGCTAGTCGCTTGCTGCAGCTCCACCTCAAACCTTTACCTTACCTATAAGTTTAAATAGTCTTGATCGCGAGGGTGCGAGATTGCTGAGTCCCCGTGACTCACAGATACTTCCAAAACCAGCTTGCAGGTGCCGTTGAACCGTCAGCTGACGCAACCAAGCTCAAGGAGGAGCTCTATGAAGATCGTGTTCTTTATGTTGTTCCGCTTTCTAGTTGATCAGTAGTGGAGCCCAGTTGGGGTCGATCGGGGATCTGTGTAGCGTTTGGGGTAGTCTTCTTTTATTTTGGTTCCATAGTCGGACCTTGATTGTATCTGGATGATGTAATGCTTTATTCATGTCATTTTGTGAAGTGGCGATTATAAGCCAACTATGTATCTCTTTCCCTTATGTATTAGATGGGTTGTGTGAAGATTACCTCACTTGCGATATTGCTTTCAATGCGGTTATGCCTCTAAGTCGTGCTTCGACACGTGGGAGTTATAGCCGCATCAAGGGCGTTACAAGTTGGTAATCAGAGCCAGGTTCCCCGACCTTAGGAGCCCCCTGCTTGATCGAATCGCTGATGTTATTGAGTCCAGAAATGTTTTGAGTCTTTTAGGAATTATATATATCAGAGATTTAGGAATTCTTTTTACTCCTCAGTCCCTTCGTTCCTCTGGTGAGGCATCCTGATGTAGAGTTTTGACTCTTCTCTTGTCAAATTTCACTAAGAAAAATTTTAGGATCACGCGGGTATCTTGGAATCGTTCCGATGGTTTTGCGACGAGAACATTGTTCTTGGTGCCTCCTGACATTTAGGGTTGTGGCAGTGTCCCGGGGAGTTGAGCTCCGAGGTGTTGTCGTCACAATTTTATCGTTGCAGTTCTGGAATACCTGAGTTTAGTTTTGCCGACATCGAAAATCTCTTTTATGCAGTTGTTGGTGAGATAACCTCGACGCCACCTAGTACTGGGGCAGGAGTTCGGGAGTATTGCCATAACTCGTATAACGGATGCTTTTCGAAGGTTGAGGTAAATGATTTCCGAAGGTTTCTTGGTTATGTTTTGAAGGATGGATACAGCTGGATGTTGGATTTGTTAGTTTGGGTGAGATATTATGCTTCCCCTGTATCCCCAACACCTGATTGCATAACCGGAAAATTTCGGGAGTTTATAAGTGGGAATTCAAGTATCTCTTAGGATTTCTTTCCGACAAATGTATGATATGAAATTGGGGTTCAACGTCTAGTGGTCCGCCTATCCACGGTTGTTTTTACAGTGGTCTCATTGTGTCTTAAAGAGTCCTTGGCTATGACGACTCGGGGACGCTTCATATGTCATGTGCACTGCCTTGTACATGATGGTGCTGTACGATCAAGCCCGTATAGGCCCCACCACGAAAACTTCGGACGAAATCTCTATCATATATTTGTTCTGGCTTATTCTGCAAGCCAATCCTTTGTTTTGTTTTGAGTTGTGGTATTCAAGTTGCTTCAAGTCAAATGTTGATTCCATGCCTTTTCCTAAGTGGTGTTCTCATACTCCGATGTGAATACCAATCCTTCTTGGTCATCAAGATTGTCTTGTCAATCCTTTTCACCGGCGTGTTTCTCTTCAAGTGGATCCGATCATTTCAACATTTGCAAGATCCAGTCTCAAGTTTTCTCAATGTTGTTTGTTTCATCCATCTCGAAGTTGCCTTTGTTTTTCCCGCCCTCCCTCCCTTGTTTTTCTCCGAGGACTCATATATCTCAATCAACTATCATTTTATTGATGTGAAGTCTCTTCATTCCTTTTTCCGCCAATGTTCTTATCCGGTGATTCTCATGAAGATTCTAAGGGAGCGTCAAGTTCATATTTCGTCATTCTTTTTCTTCTCCGATGGGTTCAATTCAAACTTTGTGGATCATATCCTTTTTCCTCATTTCAAATACCTTCTCATGCTGGTGCTCATCATATTCATTCATTTCTCGCTATTCAATTATTCCGGAGTGCTGAAGATATCTCGAAGATTCGTGCTTGCACTCTGCTTTCGTTCAAGCTCTTTCGAGGATGTCATCTCATTTAAGCCATTTAAATTCAAACTGGTGGAACCTCTCTTTTAAATCATCAACGGTGTTTCAATTGAGTGGGACCTAACCCACAGGTCTTTTTCCAGGATCTTACCTGACTCTTCTAATTCTCCCGGAGTTATCCTCAAAAAATTCTTTTCGAAGTTTGATGTAAGAATGAATTGTCATCAGTCAAATGCCTTTCTCCAAGATCTTTCATTTGTTTTCATCGTTGGCTCAACCTTTCTAATTTTTCATTCCGGAGTGCCTCAACAATTCTTGGTGGTGTTTCTCATCGTCATTCTCTACATTTGAAGATCGAAGAAGATTTTTTCCTCTTAATCTTGCTCCTTTCTCTTCAAGATACATGGTTCTAGCTTGATCACATCCTCTCATAATTGTTTTCGATTGTTAGAATTCTTTTCACCTATCTGGAGAAATTCAAGAGTCTTCTCAGTTTGATTATCCGGAGTTCATCATTTCAGGTTTATTCATTCTCAGCTTTCAGTCATCATCCTCCAATCTTACCAGTGCATCATCCAAGTGATCTCTAATCAGTCGTCATCCCTTCGTTTTCATGTATCTAAATCTTCTCAAGCATCTTCGTTCATTTTATAATTCTTCCCGGTGTTTCTTTATCTTCTCTTCGTTCATTTTCAATTCTTATGGTGGTTTGTTCTAGAGTTCCTCTTCCTTCGTTTATCATATCAATTCATTTGTTGTTTCAATCCTATCGGCGGTTCATTGAAGACCTTCCCAAGTTTATGCTATATCTCTCTTAAATCCTTTGCAACGAGAATAAGTAGTTTGTAAAATCCATTGATGGTCATCAATTTAATTGGTGAAGGATAAGCATAATGTAATTCTTATTCTTGTTTCATCGAGTATATTCAATTACTTATTACGGAGGCTCATCAAATTGTCAGGACCCCGACCCAATGCCACATCGATCTAGCATGTAACACCTCATATCACTTTGCGGCCTCACGCACGGTATTCCCACGGGTGTCGCCTTACCTTTGCCCGGGACCGTTTGCGCCTTTTAGCACATGTATATGACAGTGTCGCTAGCATCCATATGATAAGGAGCCCGGGCTGACATGGCTAGTCGTAAACCCAAAGTGGCACCGACTTACAGGGACAGGCATCCATGACCCAGCATCGAACGTGTCGGTCATCAGCGAGTGAATCCAGGCTGTAGCACTGGGCTAGCAGGACTCCGGTGAACCGGGCTGTAGCGGGCTAACAGGACTCCGGTATTCATCGCGTGACATTTCCCCGAAGGGACAGACACAGGAACGAAGAAGGACACATGCCGGCCAGCCTAAGTGTTCCGGAGCAGTAGCAAGCTACCATGGCTCGGTGGAAACACTAGGAGACATTTCCCCGTAAGAGAGGCTACTAAAGATAAACAACTAGATGGTCAGATCCCACACATACCAAGCATTTCAATAACATACACACAATATGCTCGATATGTGCAAATACAACATGGCATCACAACATGACTCTACGACTCAAGTAATTTATTCAATAGGCTCCGAGGAGCGAGATATTACAAACATGGGTCTCATGACCCAACAATCAGAGCATACAAATCAAAGCACAAGCGGAAGCTATCATGTCTGGGTACAGACATCTATAACTGAAAAAGGCTGAGAAGCCTGACTATCTACCAAATCCTGCCGAGGCACAAGATCGTAGCTGAGGTAACAAGCTAAACGTCGAAGTCCACGCGGAACTACTAGTGAGACCGAAGTCTCTCTGCAAAAACATAAAATAGGCAAACGTGAGTACAAATGTACCCAGCAAGACTTACATCAGAACTAACTACATATGCATCATTATCAACAAAGGGGATGGTGGGGTTTAACTGCAGCAAGCCAGCTTTGACTCGGTGGCTATCCTGAACTACGACTGCAAGTAACTCTTTTGAGGTGGCGCACACGAGTCCACATATTCACCATATCAATACACCACTATGGATCCGCTCCCGTCTCCCTACGAGAACGCCATCCATAGCACTCACGCTTATCTTGCGTATTTTAGAGTATCCACTTTCACTTGTCTATGAACTGATATAAGCAACCCAGAAGTCCTTTTCCGCGGACACGGCTATTCGAATAGATGATGTTAACCCTGCAGGGGTGTACTTCTTCATACATGTTTCCACCACTTAGCGTCTGCACACGACATGTGCTCGGCAGACTTCAAGCGAAAGCCGACGTGGGTGTAGACCACGACCTACCTAAACACTCAAGTCTCTAGTCCAGGTTTATCGCCTATTCGGGTTCCATCCATGAGGAGATCCGGCCGGAGTTTCGCTCACAGCCCCAAACGATGTGAACAGGGTTCCGTGACACCAAACGGGCGCCCGGTTTACCCGGCCACGTGCCTACCGCATCACAGCCCACCCCTACGGTCAGCGCTGTCCACGGCCTCCAGCATACTACAAACACCAGAAACTACTTGCAACTCCTGGACAGAGGACAAGGGTGAATAAGAAGTCGAGCGGGTCATATTTCAGGGCCCAATGCATGGTAGTAGCTGAATCATGGATCACAAACACAGAACTCAGTTCCTGAGGACGGCTGCAATGAGACAACCCACCATGTACTCCTACATGGCCTCTCACCGCTACCTTTACCAAATCGTGTTCACACACTTAGCTCACACACAGTAGGACATGTTCACACACCTCTGATTCATCCCCGATGAATCAGACCTGACTCAACTCTAAGCAGTAGCAGGCATGACAAACAAGCATGAATGAGTAGGCACAACAGGGCTCAAACAACTCCTACTCATGCTAGTGGGTTTCATCTAATTACTGTGGAATGACAGGTCATGCAGAGGATAAAGGGGTTCAGCTACCGCAGCAAGTAACAGATGAATCGATGTTGTCCTAATGCAGTAAAAGAGAGCAGGAGCGAGAGAGTGGGATTGTATCGGAATGAACAAGGGGGTTTTGCTTGCCTGGCACTTCTGAAGATAACATTGAGTCTTCATCAGTGTCAACGATCACATCATCGGTATCACGTCTATCGAGAGGGGACAAATACCGGCAACACAGAAGGGAACACAATCAATGCAATGCACAATATGATGCATGATCATGACATGGCAAAATGAATGTGTTTTGAGCTAATGCAACTAGCAACAGATTAAATGAAGTTGGTTTGAATACAAGATTCAAATTCAAACTCCATATGTGATTATTCAAATGCCATTTAATTGATTTGTGCTAAACAGCAGCTATAAGTTGTTCTAACATGCATGAAAATGGTACAGATGGATTCCTTGAATTTTTCTGATAATTTTTCATATATAATTATTTAATTTGGAGTTACGGTTAATTTTCTATGATTTATTGAAGTTTAGGGCATTTTCTGAAATTAATAAATCATTTCTGATTTATTTAAAAACTCCAGAAAACAATTACTGCATCAGCCTGACGTCATGATGACGTCAGCAGGTCAACTGGACTGGCTCGGGTCAAACCTGACGTGTGGGGGCCACACGTCAGTGACACAGGACCTAATCCCGGTCAAACCCAGCGCTGACTGGGGTTTGACCAGGGGTGGGGGCCCACTGTCAGTGGCTGTGGGTTTAATAGTTGGGTCATTAACACTAATTAAGCGTGCCACGTCGGCAGTCGCCGGAGTTTCGCCGGCGACGACCCAAAACGCGGCGGAGACGCACCGGGGTGGCTCGGGTTTCGTCTATACTGCACCGTTCGGTGCGCCCTTTGGCTCTACGGAGAGCTGGCGCGATGGCGCGTCGGATGGTCGTGGTCTCCGGGCCTGGGGTGGCCGGAGTCGACGGCGGCGAGCTCGCTTGCGGCCGCCGGAGCTCGGGTGAGACACGGGCGACCACTAGGGGGCACGAGAGGGCGAGCTGCGGCAGGCAACGGGCTCGTGGAGACGTTCTGAGCACGATGGTGCACTCAGGTGGGAGCTCCAGTGGCTCTGGCCACGACGGCGACGAGGCACGGCGGCGGCGAGCTTCGGCCGTGGTGGAAGATGGAGCTAGGGGACGAAATCAAGTGCGCGGAGTGAGGGGAAGAGAAGAGGAGCTCACGGGGAGTCGGACGAGACGCTAAGTGGGCTCGGGGACGTCCTGTCGGCGGCGAATTGAACGGCGGCGATTGCCGGCCGTGGCGATGGAGATGGCGGTGATGGCGTGGCTACAGGGCACCCGGCGTCGCATGCGTCGTGGTGGAGCTTCATGGGGTCGGGACGGAGCTCCTGAGCTCATCGGAAGGGCGAGGGGTGGCCGGTGGCTATGGATGCGACGGCGGCGCCCTCCGGTGGCTCTCGGTGGTGCTCCAAATCGAGAGAGGGAGAGAGCCAGAGCGAGCAGAGAGAGGGATAGCGGTCGGGGACGACTCCGTGGCGTCGTTAGAGGGCTCGGGGAGGAAGCAGGAGGTGGCCAGGGGAAGCAGGAGGTGGCGCGCGCGGCGGCGTCGCGGTGTCTGTCCTCCTGGCAGGGAGGAAGACGACAGGGGGGGGTGGAGATGGGCTGGGCTGGCCAGGTGGGCCTGGTGGGCTGCAGAGGTAAGTCCAGGTAAGGTTTCTCTCCTCTGTCTTTTATTTCTGTTTTGTTTTATTTAATTTATTTTGCCACTGTTTTGAATTTAAAATAATTCAAACAATGCCAAAAACTCCTCTGAATATTTTATATTGCTAGATGGACTCTTCCAAAAGCTTATAAAATATTTCAGGGGTATTTGAAATTATATTCTAATTATATGAATATAATTCAAATTCAAATAGCTAATGAATTAAATCCAAAGTCCCAAAAATAATTCCTTAAAAATGTTCAATATTTTGGTTGGGACCAGAACCCTTACCAAAAATTATCAAACATTTAAGAAGAGCATTTTGGAGCAATGAATGAGATTTCTAGGGTTTTTGCCCCTCTTTTATTTAAGTTTTTGAGGCTTCCAAAATTCCTCAGTTCAAGTTTCGAAAATATAGACATGATGCACACATGAAGCTAGCCTAGAGCACTACCAGCAGCTAGGGATGTGACAACTCACCCCCACTAAACAAGAATCTCGTCTCGAGATTCAAGCGTAGGGTAAGGTGAAGGGTAAACGCAACTAGTATAATCTTCACGATCCAGGGTGCACTTCAGTTGAACGTTGATTCATTCACCATCATTGTCTTGATGTCTTGCTCTGAGAAATCCTGCCAACATGACATGGAGGGAAGAAGGAGACTCTAGAAGGGTCGATCTTCTCGAAGATCGAACAACTCACGGAATGAGACATAGGACCATCTCTCGGGTTGAGACACGAGATACACATCAAGAGGGGTGGAAAGAAACGGATGACGAAGGTTCACTAGGTAGACAACAATTTCACGCTTAAGAAGGTGGTAATCGATTGTCAACGTAGCGAGGAGTTGAGTTGCCATGAAACCACAACGAGACACCTTCGGAACCGTGACTCGTAGATATCTCCCCTTAAGTGGCAAAAAGAATTACCTTTGATTCAGAGATCATTGAAACTCTTTAAACCAGCCTAAGACAATTCTCGAGCGATCGTTTGGAGGGGGTCGGTAGAATGGCATACTCGAACTTGGATGATGTGGATTACCTTGTTGAAGACAACGCAATGGATGAATTTGCTTATCACCGGAAATGGAAGAGACCCATGGTAGAATGGCACATTGGCGGTGCAAGCTGGGAACAAAATGCAAATGATGGGAATGATTCTGGTAACTGGGGAAGAGCCCAACAATAGAGAGTGAATTCACTGTTTGAAAGGTCATAGCATTGCCGAGGAAACTGAGAGGAATCCCAGTTAGTGCCGATGATAACACGTAGCGCTTGTGCGTGCTCTCAAGAACTTGAGCATTTCCACAATCATCAAGGTTTTACCAACATCCGTGTCAAGGGTCCGGTAACACAACTTACTACCATGATGAATGGTGATGGAGGATGCAGATGCAAAGGAAGATAACACCTTCTCAGATTTCACCTTAGCGAGGCCAAGGAAATAAAATCTGGATGATCGACCGAGAGACATTTAGCACTCCGCTTCTAATGTTCTCCTTGATGTGCTAGTGTAACCCATTCATAGATATGGTTTGATATCTAGAACATCAAGTAAAAAGGTCGGACTTCGGAACACAGAAATCCATAGGGGCAACTAGGGAGTAAATCCTACGAAATCCCTATGGGGAGGTGGCCAACTTCCTCAATCAAGATACTACAATAATAGGTCTTCCGGCTGGGTGTGTTGGCCACGACATCCACTTTACCGGTTATCGAGGGACCAATATTATAGTTCTTGGGGAAATGTTCCAACCATCATATCTGCCTGAGATTCAGATCTGGTTGGTGTCAGGATATTCCAGACTCATCGAGTCTAGGAAGAAAAATGAAAGTTTGCAACACAAATCGACGAGATGACGTTGCGAGATTCTCGGGAATGAACTACGATAGCAAGCTCCAAAACATGAGCTGGTTCTGCTACAAACATGTGAACACGTTGTCCCAGACAAGCGTGCCCACATGGTAGTCTTACAATAAAACACTACCGAGTTCAGGAGGGGAACCATCAACGAGGGTATCGAAATCCCTACATAAGTCCGGATTAGCTCTTATGAAGGAACTCCTTCTCCTTGAACAAATCAATCAGTGGCTTGGTGTGCTAGGGATACATATAGATTGAAGGTTGCAAGTCTTCAAACCACAGAATTCTTCGCACGTGTGCATGACTGATTTGGAATGATTCCAAAGAAAGCAACATTGACTTTCTCGAATCCACGGCGGCAACTTGCATCAGATGCACATGCATTAAAGGAAGTCACTACCTTCATCCAAACATATGCTTCATGAGCTAGCATGAACAAATGCTTTCAAAAGTTTCCAACACTAGCTTAATGTTCAACAAAATCATGGAGGAGATAAGGATGTTGTCAATGGGCTCAACAACAATTCATCTAGGTTTCCTTTTAAAAGGAATTCCATAGTTAAGTGAACACGGTGATAGCATTGGTCAGACCAAAGATGTAATGGTGTATGCTCGAGGGATCAACCACGAATAAGACAACATTACGAGCATCGTTGGTACTGATTTGATTTGACGATAGCCCACACTCAAATCAAAGGATTGATAAGACAATAGGTCCAGCAACTGATCACAGGGACCAATCGATGAAGATATCATCTTTCTTCAACACACACTACACAAGAATATCCCTTTGGAACGAACTAAGTCAGGCAAGCTTTTATCTTCCAACTCTCCAAGTTGTTGTCTAGCTTAACCAACTAGCTCAGGGATATCTAACACCGATTCTTGGAGAAGGGTGGTTCACAAGAAACCAACTTGATCACGAGCTCAACATAACGGTCAGGTGACAACCTGGTAATACTTCCGAGAAGATATTCGGAAAATCACGAACCACCGGTATGTTACTAAGCTCGAGAACAATCTTGCTTTTCAGGGCAAGACGATATGATCAATAGGGCAAGGATTTGAAATAATCCTAACTCATCAATCAAAGAGTGCACCAGGAGATAAGGACTAGGTAGCACAATCAACCTCTAGGGCGATGATTCAAAATCAACATGCTAAGAATGGGTTATTGTCCATTAACTACCAAGCAACAAGGTTGCTAGGAGTATTGAATTCACACATCACGATTCACTTGTCGGCATTCCGGTTGTGACAAACACGGAACCGAGGGATGAATAATGATGGCGAGAAGTATCACTACATCAGGAATTCACAAGAGCCGGTGCAATCCTCATGAAAATCCTGACATAAAGACGGTAATACTTCAGGGTAGAACAGAATCAAAAGCTGGGCTGGCACTTTGATCTGCGGAGCACCATTGCTTTGACCCAATCCTAGATATGGATGAGGTACTGGAGTTTGTTTCTCCTAGTCATTCCGGAATAGAATGGCTTGACGGACCACAAGAGTAATAGGCATCGACGAACGAATGCACGCATACTCTTGACTATCAATTGATAGACGAGGGTCAGTAGACAACTAAAGAGGGACAACTCAAAGGAACATATGATTTTCTGAGTTGTGGATGCATGGTTTAGCATGTCGAACGAAGTTCAACATATTTCTTCCGGATAACCCATGCAGAAAGGTAGAACTGGCAGAGCCACAATATATAATGGAGAACTCATCAAGAACACTCTGGTTGTGATCGTTCAGTTCAACGAGGAACTTCTGCCATAAGTAGTTCATGGTATTTGGAAGAAGAAGATACCACGGACTTCAAGGACTATCGCAAAGGTTACTAATATCCTAAAGGCACTAGCAATTACTATCAACATGAAGTAAGGTAGAGTGAATCTCGGGTTCAAAACCCAGGAAGTAGAATACCTACTACTAAGTAGCATCACGGGATGCTTTCGAGAATGAAGGCCAGAATCATCACACTGGGAACACAAATCATGGCTAAATTACTAGATGATCCCCTAGACACCTAGGGTCATAATAATATCTCCAACATATATGTCGAGGCAATAAGTACCTCAACTCACTGATTAGTGTGGTTAATCTGGCCCATAAGGAACATCGAAACGGAGGAAAGGATTTGCAAATGCATCAGACTACTTAGAAACCTGGGATGACTCGGACAGCATAACGGCTGTAAATGCTCAGAAAAGATTTGAGACATTCACAAAAATGGTGGCATAACCACTCAGAAGCACAATATCAAGGTTTCGAGATCAACAATTAACATACAGAAGTAGTAGGAACTGAACTGAGGCTTAAGTCCAACAATCTTATAAGTCTACGGATTAGTAACACGTGATCCTGATAGAAAGAAGAGATAGCCTAGTTCTTAATCCCCGTAGAAGAGAAGATGATGACTCAGATCAGAAGGCCATGAGGTATAAGGAGTAAAAAGAGCCTTACGTTCCATCCCACAATCAATTCCCTTATATAACTAAAGAATTTCTAGACTCAACTTCGACCAGTTTGGCTTGGTAATCCTACAGGCAGTCAAGCTCTGATACCAACGCTGTCAGGACCCCGACTCAATGCCACATCGATCTAGCATGTAACACCTCATATCACTTTGCGGCCTCACGCACGGTATTCCCACGGGTGTCGCCTTACCTTTGCCCGGGACCGTTTGCGCCTTTTGGCACACGTATATGACAGTGTCGCTAGCATCCATATGATAAGGAGCCCGGGCTGACATGGCTAGTCGTAAACCCAAAGTGGCACAGACTTACAGGGACAGGCATCCATGACCCAGCATCGAACGTGTCGGTCATCAGCGAGTGAATCCAGGCTGTAGCACTGGGCTAGCAGGACTCCGGTGAACCGGGCTGTAGCGGGCTAACAGGACTCCGGTATTCATCGCGTGACATTTCCCCGAAGGGACAGACACAGGAACGAAGAAGGACACATGCCGGCCAGCCTAAGTGTTCCGGAGCAGTAGCAAGCTACCATGGCTCGGTGGAAACACTAGGAGACATTTCCCGGTAAGAGAGGCTACTAAAGATAAACAACTAGATGGTCAGATCCCACACATACCAAGCATTTCAATAACATACACACAATATGCTCGATATGTGCAAATACAACATGGCATCACAACATGACTCTACGACTCAAGTAATTTATTCAATAGGCTCCGAGGAGCGAGATATTACAAACATGGGTCTCATGACCCAACAATCAGAGCATACAAGTCAAAGCACAAGCGGAAGCTATCATGTCTGGGTACAGACATCTATAACTGAAAAAGGCTGAGAAGCCTGACTATCTACCAGATCCTGCCGAGGCACAAGATCGTAGCTGAGGTAACAAGCTAAACGTCGAAGTCCACGCGGAACTACTAGTGAGACCGAAGTCTCTCTGCAAAAACATAAAATAGGCAAACGTGAGTACAAATGTACCCAGCAAGACTTACATCAGAACTAACTACATATGCATCATTATCAACAAAGGGGATGGTGGGGTTTAACTGCAGCAAGCCAGCTTTGACTCGGTGGCTATCCTAAACTACGACTGCAAGTAACTCTTTTGAGGTGGCGCACACGAGTCCACATATTCACCATATCAATACACCACTATGGATCCGCTCCCGTCTCCCTACGAGAACGCCATCCATAGCACTCACGCTTATCTTGCGTATTTTAGAGTATCCACTTTCACTTGTCTATGAACTGATATAAGCAACCCAGAAGTCCTTTTCCGCGGACACGGCTATTCGAATAGATGATGTTAACCCTGCAGGGGTGTACTTCTTCACACACGCTTCCACCACTTACGCGTCTTACACGACATGTACTCGGCAGACTTCAAGCGGAAAGCCCGACGTGGGTGTCGGCCACGACCTACCTAAACACTCAAGTCTCTAGTCCAGGTTTATCGCCTATTCGGGTTCCATCCATGAGGAGATCCGGCCGGAGTTTCGCTCACAGCCCCAAACGATGTGAACAGGGTTCCGTGACACCAAACGGGCGCCCGGTTTACCCGGCCACGTGCCTACCGCATCACAGCCCACCCCTACGGTCAGCGCTGTCCACGGCCTCCAGCATACTACAAACACCAGAAACTACTTGCAACTCCTGGACAGAGGACAAGGGTGAATAAGAAGTCGAGCGGGTCCATTGTTTCAGGGCCCAATGCATGGTAGTAGCTGAATCATGGATCACAAACACAGAACTCAGTTCCTGAGGACGGCTGCAATGAGACAACCCACCATGTACTCCTACATGGCCTCTCACCGCTACCTTTACCAAATCGTGTTCACACACTTAGCTCACACACAGTAGGACATGTTCACACACCTCTGATTCATCCCGATGAATCAGACCTGACTCAACTCTAAGCAGTAGCAGGCATGACAAACAAGCATGAATGAGTAGGCACAACAGGGCTCAAACAACTCCTACTCATGCTAGTGGGTTTCATCTATTTACTGTGGAATGACAGGTCATGCAGAGGATAAAGGGGTTCAGCTACCGCAGCAAGTAACAGATGAATCGATGTTGTCCTAATGCAGTAAAAGAGAGCAGGAGCGAGAGAGTGGGATTGTATCGGAATGAACAAGGGGGTTTTGCTTGCCTGGCACTTCTGAAGATAACATTGAGTCTTCATCAGTGTCAACGATCACATCATCGGTATCACGTCTATCGAGAGGGACAATACCGGCAACACAGAAGGAACACAATCAATGCAATGCACAATATGATGCATGATCATGACATGGCAAAATGAATGTGTTTTGAGCTAATGCAACTAGCAACAGATTAAATGAAGTTGGTTTGAATACAAGATTCAAATTCAAACTCCATATGTGATTATTCAAATGCCATTTAATTGATTTGTGCTAAACAGCAGCTATAAGTTGTTCTAACATGCATGAAAATGGTACAGATGGATTCCTTGAATTTTTCTGATAATTTTTCATATATAAATTATTTAATTTGGAGTTACGGTTAATTTTCTATGATTTATTGAAGTTTAGGGCATTTTCTGAAATTAATAAATCATTTCTGATTTATTTAAAAACTCCAGAAAACAATTACTGCATCAGCCTGACGTCATGATGACGTCAGCAGGTCAACTGGACTGGCTCGGGTCAAACCTGACGTGTGGGGGCCACACGTCAGTGACACAGGACCTAATCCCGGTCAAACCCAGCGCTGACTGGGGTTTGACCAGGGGTGGGGGCCCACTGTCAGTGGCTGTGGGTTTAATAGTTGGGTCATTAACACTAATTAAGCGTGCCACGTCGGCAGTCGCCGGAGTTTCGCCGGCGACGACCCAAAACGCGGCGGAGACGCACCGGGGTGGCTCGGGTTTCGTCTATACTGCACCGTTCGGTGCGCCCTTTGGCTCTACGGAGAGCTGGCGCGATGGCGCGTCGGATGGTCGTGGTCTCCGGGCCTGGGGTGGCCGGAGTCGACGGCGGCGAGCTCGCTTGCGGCCGCCGGAGCTCGGGTGAGACACGGGCGACCACTAGGGGGCACGAGAGGGCGAGCTGCGGCAGGCAACGGGCTCGTGGAGACGTTCTGAGCACGATGGTGCACTCAGGTGGGAGCTCCAGTGGCTCTGGCCACGACGGCGACGAGGCACGGCGGCGGCGAGCTTCGGCCGTGGTGGAAGATGGAGCTAGGGGACGAAATCAAGTGCGCGGAGTGAGGGGAAGAGAAGAGGAGCTCACGGGGAGTCGGACGAGACGCTAAGTGGGCTCGGGGACGTCCTGTCGGCGGCGAATTGAACGGCGGCGATTGCCGGCCGTGGCGATGGAGATGGCGGTGATGGCGTGGCTACAGGGCACCCGGCGTCGCATGCGTCGTGGTGGAGCTTCATGGGGTCGGGACGGAGCTCCTGAGCTCATCGGAAGGGCGAGGGGTGGCCGGTGGCTATGGATGCGACGGCGGCGCCCTCCGGTGGCTCTCGGTGGTGCTCCAAATCGAGAGAGGGAGAGAGCCAGAGCGAGCAGAGAGAGGGATAGCGGTCGGGGACGACTCCGTGGCGTCGTTAGAGGGCTCGGGGAGGAAGCAGGAGGTGGCCAGGGGAAGCAGGAGGTGGCGCGCGCGGCGGCGTCGCGGTGTCTGTCCTCCTGGCAGGGAGGAAGACGACAGGGGGGGGTGGAGATGGGCTGGGCTGGCCAGGTGGGCCTGGTGGGCTGCAGAGGTAAGTCCAGGTAAGGTTTCTCTCCTCTGTCTTTTATTTCTGTTTTGTTTTATTTAATTTATTTTGCCACTGTTTTGAATTTAAAATAATTCAAACAATGCCAAAAACTCCTCTGAATATTTTATATTGCTAGATGGACTCTTCCAAAAGCTTATAAAATATTTCAGGGGTATTTGAAATTATATTCTAATTATATGAATATAATTCAAATTCAAATAGCTAATGAATTAAATCCAAAGTCCCAAAAATAATTCCTTAAAAATGTTCAATATTTTGGTTGGGACCAGAACCCTTACCAAAAATTATCAAACATTTAAGAAGAGCATTTTGGAGCAATGAATGAGATTTCTAGGGTTTTTGCCCCTCTTTTATTTAAGTTTTTGAGGCTTCCAAAATTCCTCAGTTCAAGTTTCGAAAATATAGACATGATGCACACATGAAGCTAGCCTAGAGCACTACCAGCAGCTAGGGATGTGACACAAATTCTCAGTTTCACTTGATTAATCTTTTCTTTTTCGGAGTTCCAAGTTTCAACTTATCTCGTCGCAGAGCTTCATCCAATCATCGCAAGGCTTCACCTTGTGTTTTCAACCTCTTCTTCTTCCATTTGATCATCCTTTTTGTTACCGGAGTTCTCCGTGAAGGTTTTACATGTTGGTTCACCAATGATTCAAATTCTTCTTGAAGCGTTCATCAAGATCCTTTTCAAAGGAGCTCAAGTTTTCTTCATCTTGCAATCCGGAGTGCAATTCTTTCTACCGTACCATTGGAGGTGGTATTATGTCATTCTTGATGATTTCCCTTCGTGCTTCGTGAGTCACAAGTTATCAAGAATGAGATATTTTAAATCCATCAATCTCTTCTTTGGAGTTACCTTGGGTTATTTTTCACCTAAAGTTTTTCCTAATGATTGTTGCTGTTAATGGTGATAATATATGATCCAAGTTCTTCATCTATCCTCCCGGTGAGATAGCTTTCTCGTCTCCTTGTTGATATCAATCCAATTCTTTTCCCGTGAGTGGCAGGTTGTCACCTCATAAGTTGAGATGTATTCCATAAGACCATATCAAGCTTATTCTTTTCGTTGTTGGTTTTCCAACAACTCCGTTCTAGCATTTGTTGTAAGCGTGCTCTCGCAAGATCTTGTTTCCCTTCGTTCATCCCATTCCATTCTTTCTTCTGTTCCGGAGGCATTGTGATGTTGCTCTCTTCAACCCATCTTCTTGTTCTGTCAGGATCGTGTTCTTTTCTTGGTTTATCCATTTAACCGGAGTGTTGTGTCCCTTTGCTCAAGCTCTTTCATTTTATCAAGTCTTTCATCTCTTTTCAACCGGAGTGCTGTTTCGGATCTTTCTTACCCCTTCTTCCATTCATTCAATAGTTACGGAGGCAGTGTATTGTGATTTCATCAAGTATCTTCTCATCTTATCAAGTTATTATTCAATTCCTTTTTTCTTTTCAATGGAGTGATCTCTGAATTTGTTCTTCCTTGTTTCTCGTTCCTAACGGAGTGTTTTTCAACTTTGATCACCTCCATGGTTTTATTCCTTTCATTTTGCTCAACCTTTTCAAGGTTCTTTGGTCTCACTCGTCTGTCAAAGGAGCGACTTAGTTTACCTCTTCTCTTTCTCCTCCGTTTGTCCCTCCGGTGCCATTCTAGATCTCGGGACGAGATCCTCTCGTAGTGGTGGAGTCTTGTAGCGCCCCGAGACCGATGTGCTAGGTGTCCTCCAGTTATTCGTTATTGTTGCCTTGTCATTGCTTGCGTGTCATGCATTGCATATCATGTCATCAGGCGCATTTCATTTGCATACATGTTCGTCTCATGCATCCGAGCATTTTCCCCATTGTCCGTTTTGCAATACGGCGGTCCTATGTCACTCGGTGCCCTTTTCTACCTCTTTTCATGTATGGGTGTCAAATGTTTACGGATTGGACCGAGACTTGTCGTGCGGCCTTGGTTTACTACCGGTAGACCGTCTGTCAAGTTTCGTGTCATTTGGACTTCGTTTGATACTCCAACGGTTAACCGAGGGACCGAAAAGGCCTCGTGTGTGTTGCAGCCCAAAACCCTTCCAAAGTGGCCCAACACCCACATAAACCTCCTCCATCATCTCGGTCGTTCGATCATGATCGCGTGGCCAAAAACCGCACCTCATTTGGACTCTCCTAGCTCCCTCTACCTATAAATATGTGGCCTCCCCCGAAAATTCTGCGGTACAAACCCTAGATCTCTCCTGTCTGCGCCGCCGGACAGATTTCCCACCGACGACATGTCCGCGCCTCCACGCCGTACCAATCCCGCGCTGCCACCTCACTGTCACGGCCTCCTCTCTCTCCTCCCTTCGCCGCCGGCCCGCGCGGCCCGGATCGGGCCCGCGGGGCCCAACCGCCGCCACCGGCTCCCGTGGGAGATCCCGCGCCCCGCGGCGCCGACCTTCGCCTGGCCGGTCGCCGCCCGCCACCGCGCCGGACGCCACGACGCCCATCGCCTGCTCCTTCGCCGGCCGGCTCCCGCGCCCCGAGGCCGTCGTCCGCCCCGCCGGCGCCCTGCTCCTCCGCCGCCATTGCCGCTCCCCGCACCGCTGGCCGGAGCTCGACACGCCGCTCCCTCGCCCGGCAAGCCGCCGCCGCCTCGCCTCTCCGGCCTCCTTCTTCCTCTCCGGCGGACTTTGTCGTCGATTCCGACCAGCTACAGTGCAATGGCGATGAACCTCGGGATCCGCGCCCACCAGATCCAGATCCAATTTTCGGTTGACTTTTATTCCCCAAAACCCTAATTTTTGGCAATTTTCATCATGTCGTAACTCTGCATCCGTAGCTCCGATTTGAGCGTGTAGCATATCAAAATGGTCGCCTCAACGAGTACATCATTTCGTCTCATTGCATCATTTCCACTTGAGCTCATCTTGTTGCCCGAAATGCTGTTGGAAGAGGGCTATGTGAGGAATTTGTCCGATCTGTTTCAGCAAATGGCATTTTGTCATTTTTGTCATGATTAATGGGTGCATGCTATGATCTTGAGCTCTACATGTGCTTTGTTATATGCCATGCATCTTTACAGAGGTGCTTGCCATGTATTTTTGTGCTATTTGTGGTGACTAGTATAAGCTTGCAAAGTAGCGTAATCATTGATGCTGATTTCAGGGACTTAGAATTTCACTAAGTCCTTGTCCGGTATTTGTTGTTATGCCATATGTTCATGTTGTTTCCTAGTGATCCGTGCCTCTTTTGAGGATGATCAGTAAGGATGTTTTGTTAACATTGTGGTGCTCTATCCATCCATGTCTTTGTTTGCATTTATGGAGCACCCTAGCTTGAGTCAATCGAGCTCTACTTTTGCTATAAAATATTCCTGGCAGATTATTGACATGTTTAGCAATTTTTCCGAGGATGTTGCTATTGATCTGTGCATGCTATGATGTTGTTCTTGTCATGCCTAGCTTCTATGCCATGTCTTCTTGATGGGTGTATGCTTAGTTTCTCATTCCATGCTCCGTAGTGAGTGCATCGAGCTCGTAAACATGCCTACTCGTTAACTGTTTAGCCATGCTCCAGTTTTTCACAGTCTGAATCTGTTTATGTTTTTGTCATGTTCACATGCTTGCAATTGTATTTTCTGATCCCTTTTGGCTCAAGGTCACTAAGGTAACTTGTTAAGTGCTTTGAGTAGCTTCATGCCATGACTTCCCTTGCCATGTTAAGTTCCTGTAGCTTGTAGTTTTCATGCTCTAAAGTGTGCTTCCTGGTGATAAATTCCAGACTTGTGTTAATTTCACCAAGTCTGAAACCTGTTATCATTTGCACTTTTGCCATGCTTGTTTGAACCTGTTATTGAGTGAATTAGCCGTAGCTCAGTGTTCATCTTTTGTCAAGCATCATGAGTGGAGCCATGTTCGAGTGTTGTAGCATATTTCTCTTGTTGCATTTAGATGGCTACTTGCTGATTATCGCAGACCGGTGCCATATTTGTTTTGCTTGCCATTTCCAAACCGTGCATCCGATTCCGGTGATCTTTATATTGATTTCAACCGATTTCACCTCACCTTTCCAGTGGCACTCTTGGATTTCCTATTTTAGGCCAGGTTTAATCTTTCCTTTCCAAATCATGCACATGCATCGCATACCGCATCCCGCATATCATACCATGTTCGTGTGTGGTTTGTTTACTATGTTGTGTGCTTCTTTCTGGTGTTGCTTCTTCGGGTTGGTTCCGATAATGTCGCGTTTGGAGGACCCGTTCGACTATGCCCATTTGTCTTCTTCATGGACTCTTTTTCTTCCTTGCGGGATTTCAGGCAAGATGACCATACCCTCGAAATCACTTCTATCTTTGCTTGCTAGTTGCTCGCTCCTTTGCTATGCCTATGCTGCGATACCTACCACTTGCTTATCATGCCTCCCATATTGTTGAACCAAGCCTCTAACCCACCTTGTGCTAGCAAACCGTTGTTTGGCTATGTTACCGCTTTGCTCAGGCCCTCTTATAGCGTTGTTAGTTGCAGGTGAAGATTGAAGTTTGTTCCTTGTTGGAACATGGTGATATTGTTCCTTGTTGGAACATGTTTACTTGTTGGGATATCACAATATCTCTTATTTAATTAATGCATCTATATACTTGGTAAAGGGTGGAAGGCTTGGCCTTATGCCTGGTGTTTTGTTCCACTCTTGCCGCCCTAGTTTCCATCATATTGGTGTTATGTTCTCGGATTTTGCGTTCCTTACGCGGTTGGGTTATAATGGGAACCCCTTAATAGTTCGCCTTGAATAAAACTCCTCCAGCAAGGCCCAACCTTGGTTTTACCATTCACCGCCTAGCCTTTTTTCCCTTGGCTTAGGCCTGCCCAAGGGTCATCTTTATTTTAAACCCCCTCCGGGCCAGTGCTTGTCTAAGTGTTGGTCCGAAACAGAGCCATTTACGGCGCCACCTCGGGGAAACTTGAGGGCTGGTTTTAGCTGTACATAGTGTTCATCTGGTGTTGCCCTGAGAACGAGATATGTGCAGCTCCCATCAGGGTGTCGACACATCGGGCGGTCTTGCTGGACTTGTTTTACCATTGTCGAGGATGTCTTGTAACCGGGATTCCGAGTCTGATCGGGTCTTCCCGCTAGAAGGAATATCCTTCATTGACCGTGAGAGCTTGTGATGGGCTAAGTTGGGACACCCCTGCAGGGATTTGAACTTTCGAAAGACATGCCCGCGGTTATGGGCAGATGGGAATTTGTTAATGTCCCATTGTAGAAAACCTGAAGTTGATCTTAATTAAAATACATCAACCGCGTGTGTAACCGTGATGGTCTCTTCTCGGCGGAGTCCGGGAGTGACCACAGTGTTGGAGTTATGTTTGACGTAGGTTGTTCTAGGATCACTTCTTGATCATAGTTGTTCGACCGTGCTTTTGCCTTCTCTTCTCGCTCTCATTTGCGTATGTTTAGCCACCATATATGCTAGTCACTTGCTGCAGCTCCACCTCAAACCTTTACCTTACCTATAAGCTTAAATAGTCTTGATCGCGAGGGTGCGAGATTGCTGAGTCCCCGTGACTCACAGATACTTCCAAAACCAGCTTGCAGGTGTCGTTGAACCGTGTAGATGACGCAACCAAGCTCAAGGAGGAGCTCTATGAAGATCGTGTTCTTTATGTTGTTCCGCTTTCTAGTTGATCAGTAGTGGAGCCTAGTTGGGGTCGATCGGGGATCTGTGTAGCATTTGGGGTAGTCTTCTTTTATTTTGGTTCCATAGTCGGACCTTGATTGTATCTGGATGATGTAATGCTTTATTCATGTAATTGTGTGAAGTGGCGATTGTAAGCCAACTATGTATCTCTTTCCCTTATGTGTTACATGTGTTGTGTGAAGATTACCTCACTTGCGACATTGCTTTCAATGCTGCTATGCCTCTAAGTCGTGCTTCGACACGTGGGAGTTATAGCCACATCGAGGGCGTTACATCTTTATTATGCAACATGCATATATTATACAAAACAAATGGATAAGCAAAAATAAATGAAAAGGTACAAATTTTCATTAGCAAGATAAATTGAGAATAGCTGAATATTTACTTGTTAAATACACGTGATAGGGAACATAGAGGTCCTTTGATACATATCTCTTGAATAACCAGATGATCGATTTGAAAGTGCAGCGGTCATATTTGCTGGAATGGGCTTCGGACGGGGCGGACGGCTCGGGCGACCACCGGAGGCGCCGCCAGAATCCTCGTCGCGGACTACTGATCTGCCGCCGTCATCACTGATCGCCTCGTCCTCGTCATCTCTCGCGGCACAGCCTGATCCAGATCCGTGTGAGGCGGATGGGCGTGCGGAGGAGGGATTGCGTTGGGTTGTGCATTTCCGAGAGGGTCATGGGGAATGGATCAGCAGGCGTCTGCATCATTCTTCGGCATCTCGCTGGACGGCGTTGCTGGATATGGACAACGACGTCCGCGCCGGTGATTATGCTATGATTGGCGACCAGGTGAAGGTAGGATCTAAATTGTGTATTGATATTTATGACGTGGTTGTGGATCATCGTATGCAGATGGTTGCGGAAGTGATGAATCCGATCGAGATTCTTGACTCATCCTCGGAGTCTGGCAGAGGGAAGCAGGATTGGCGGATTGGAGGTCGCTTCTGGGTTCTCGCTGATGGCGACGACGATGAGGACGGCGATGAAGGAAACTGCGTCAGGGAGCCGCCAGAGTTGTATCTGCCGATGGTTGATGCAGCTGATCCTGGCGGTGAGCCGAAGAGACAAGGATCAAGAGCTGATGACAAGATCAATTTGGATCGCCGGATAGTTCACCGGAAAACGACGGCACCCGCGATCCGGCCATGGAAAGGGCCGGTACCCAAGGTATGTCTTGCACCAATCACATTATCGGACTTCTGGAGTACGGATTCTTGGACAAAAGTGACTCGAAAAAAGAAACGGAATGGCCGGGCGGCGGCACAGCCGTCGGCGCCAGCGCATGTCCGGGCGGTCAAGATCCAGGCGGCTAGGAGAGCACGTTTGAATCAGTTATTGGGCCAGGTTGGGCCTGCGGTTGATGATGCCGGTACAGAGGCGGACATGCCTGGGTATGTGGCCCAACAGGAGACCCCCGTACCGAAGCCTACCTACGTGATCCCTGACCCATCGTGTGATGTTCCTGTGGATGTATCGATCGGTCCGCCTCAGGAACTGATCACTAGAGTTCGTCGTTCGACAACTCCTGGGTTTCCTAAGCTGGGTGCCGGTCGCGCCGCTAGGGTAACCAGGCTGCTGGGTGATGCCATGGCGGGGCATGGAGTACCGCCACCAAAGCATGGGGCCGCGCCCCCGGCACATGTTCCAGCGCGAGCCAACTTGGCCGCGGCCCAAGGCCAGGCCGTCATGAAACAGCCGGCGCAGACCGGCCCGGCCGCCGGCCAAGGCGGCGACTTTGCTGCCGGGCGGAGCGACGCCCAGGCCGCCTGAAGGGACGGTGCCCAAGGTGCAGGACGGGGCGTTGCTCCGGTTGTTCAAGTTGTCGGGGAGGGCGATGCTCCGGTTGTTCTACTTGCCGGGCGGGGCGGTGCCCTGGGTACCGGGCGCGGCAATGGTCCTGCTGGCGACGTCAGGCATGGCAATGGCCTCGATCGTGATGGCTATGGCAGTGGCGGGCGGAACTACGGTGGTGACGGCTTTCATTAGAATCGCTATGGATAGTGGGGCGATGATGGCTATGATGCGTATGGCGAGGGGCTGCATCGTGGCTCTTCGTCGGGCGGTGGATGAGGTTTTGGATAGTATAATGAGGGCGGAGCGGGACGCGACTTTCAAGGTCCTCCCGGCATTTTTGTCGAGGGGGTGGCTGGCCTAACAGACCGGTATAACCGGGGAGCGCACCGTACATTCTGAGGTGGGCGAGGAGGGGGTCGACGCCCGCCTCCCCTGCGGCCTCCTATTCATCCTGTTGATACGACAGCAATGGCACAGGCCGATATTGATATGGTGCAGACGGTCAAGACTTCTCTTCGGGACAGTATTATCGATGTCAGTATTCCGGTGACCAGTACCGTGGCTACTAAGGTCGGTGATGAGGGTTCTGATGAGGGTCCGGACAAACGGAACGGGGAAAAGCTTTCAAAGTGGGCTATTAAGAAAAAGAAGCTTCCGTGTTATCGATGTGGCCAGCCGGGACATTTTGCGGCAGAGTGTACCACCGAGTTATGTGATTATTGCTCCAGATCGCAGCATACAACCGGTGAGTGTCCGTTGCTTTCTGGCCCCAAGCCGGTGGTCAATATCTATGGGGTTTGCGGTGAGGAGCTCATGTTTTTTGAGTCACCAGATGTGGCACCGGTGACGCATGTGCAAGAGAGTTCTTACCCCACGGTTGTCAAGGTGACCAATGGGACTTTAACTGAGGCACAGATTGTGTGACAGTTGCAGGATTTAGTGCCAGGCAACCATCGGTGGGACCTTGTCAGGTTGGAGGCCCAGACTTACAAGGTTGAGTTTCCCACTAAGGAGGATCAGATGCATACCCTTAAGTATGGCATGTGCAGAGTTCAGAGCACCAACGTTATCCTCGCATTTGATGAGTGGAAGGAGAAGGAGCCCGAGGGTATACCTTTAGAGAAGGTCTGGGTTCGCTTCTATGGTGCACCTCGCAAGTATATTAATCATTTCACGATAGCTTGGAGTTTGGGTTCTATCATTGGTAAGATGGAACAGATTGACATGCCTTTTACTCGGGCACATGGAGCAGCGAGGTTGCTAGTCAGTGTAGTCAATTTGGAGTTCGTACCGGATGTTGTCAAGTGGACGCGTGCCGGGGTTACCTATGTACTTGAGCTTGATATTGAGGAAACACCAATACCGCAGGAGGGAGATGAGGTTCAGGATATGGATACAACTGAGGGTGATGGTGCACCCGGGAATCAGGACAAGGGGCCAGAGAACACACCACGTGAGCCGGCTAAGGAGCCGCAATCATAGGGCACGGCAGATACGTCCTCTAAGGAGGCGCCTCCCTCCACAACACAGATGACCTCACTTCGGTATGGTTCTTTTGGAGCACGATCTGCCCCCAGTCGGTTATGGAGCAACAGAGTTGAGGCGGATGATCCAGAGGAACTAGAGTTACCAGCAGTGATGCCCCCTGTTGTTGGTTCTTGTCCATCTCCGAGGTTTGATTCTGGACCACATCACTCGTCGAGCTACGTGCTACTGTTGGTGTGGGGGCAGTGGGTAGGAGGCCCGCAGTCCTAGCCCACCCGTAGCGGTTCCTACTCCTAGGGGGAGGGGCGCGGGCTGGAGGCCCATGACGTCCTTTCCCCTCGGGCCAGTCCGAGGCGTCACGACCAGGAGCACGAGCAGGAGGCCTGCACATCTCCTTCTCCGACGTCAACTCCATGTCACGCTGACGGCTTGGGGGAATGAGACTGTTGAGCAGGTGGCTCCACGGTCTCCTTCTCTAACTCCTACGGCTGATGGTACCCGCTTGACCACGCCTTGCCCCTCTTCACCGGCAATTAGGGAAGGCAGCCGGAGCGGGGACCACATGCCTCGGGAGAGGACCACGGAGGAGCTTGTCGCTTTCGGCGGCATTTCTGATCCGGTCACGGCTGGCAGACGGATCAGCGGTCAGATCCAGGGCCAGCCAAATGCGGATGACCTGCAGCTAGTGCACGCCAAGAGGGCGGCCATGCTTCATGATGTGGAAGAAACTACAGGTATGCCTTTTGATAAGAGTCGTTCAATTATGCATTTTAGCGAGCATGAGATTGTTGATAAAGCAAACGACTTAGGGGTTACTTTGGGTTCAACTGATATAGAGATAGCGAAGTCTGTTAATGACATGTTAGATTTAGAAGCCGAGAGGGCTTCTAAAATAATTCAGAACCTTGCATCAGTTAAACCAATGAATAACGATGACATGAATAATCTAGGAATTGTAGCCCTGGGAAGCTTTTGTAATAATCTCTTACCTAATGAGGAGGCCGACGATGAGGAGGGGTCTGAGAATATGGACATTGTAGAGCCCATGAGGGAGGGCGTTGTCTAGTATTATGTCGACCCTACGTTTCCGGAGGGTGCTGAGGAGAAGCCTAAGCGGCCCTGGAAACGGAAGATTTATCCTACTTCGGCGGTGCGTAGAAGTGCTAGGGTCAAGCTTAAAAAGAAATTCCACGATGATTTATGAAAGGAATCTTTTGGAATAACAGAGGTCTAGTTGACTTGGCTAAACAAGGCTCTTGGCTGAGACAAAGGTAGAGCAAAATTTAGACTTTATTGCGCGTTTCGAAACTAGACGAGATAACTTGACCTCATAGTTCCTTGGAACTCTTTCCGGTGGAATTGATTTTGATTGGCATGTCTTACCTCCTAGAGGAAGATCTGGTGGGATCTTGCTAGGGGTTCGGTGTGCAACACTCGAGGTGCTTAATGTGGTCAGGGGAGACTTTACGGTCAAATTTCGGGTGAGATCCAAATTGGATGGATTCCGATGGTCTCTTGTGGTTGTATATGGAGCAGCACAACCCGAATTCAAACCAGATTTTTTAGCTGAGTTGGTATGGATTTGTGGCGATGAATCCTTGCCAATCCTAGTCGGTGGGGACTTTAACATTATTCGGAGGAGAAAGGAAAAAACAATGATAATTTTGATGGACGATGGTCTATGATGTTCAACATGATTATCAAGAGTCTTGATTTGAGAGAAAGTGAGCTCACCGGTAGACAATTTACTTGGGCCAATTCGTTGCCCATTCCGACTTATGAGAAGTTGGATAGGGTACTCGCCAGTGTCGAATGGGAACAAAAGTACCCTTTAGTATCGGTTCATGCGATGCATAGAGGGATCTCCGATCATACACCTCTTCTTGTAGACTCGGGAGAGGCTACCCATGTCGCAAATAAGAACGCTTTCTCTTTCAAACTGGGTTGGTTCGAGAAAGAAAACTTTCTGGAGATCATTGCACGCGAATGGGAAAAACCTGTTAGCGGTTGAACTAGCATAGAGAGGTGGCAAAATAAGATCAGACATCTGAGACAGTTTTTGCGACGTTGGGCCAAAAATGAGAGTGGGATATACAAGCAAGAGCAAGAACGCCTTACTCATTTAATTGAGACTTTAGATTTAAAAGCTGAAAGTAATCCCCTTACGATTACTGAGCAACACTCCAAGTCCGAAGCTGAGCAAGGCTTACGCGCTCTTCTTAGAGAAGAAGAGCTCAAGTGGGCACTGCACGCTAAAGTGCTTAAGGTTGTCCAAGGGGACGATAATACACAATTCTTCCATATGGTTGCGAATGGTAAACATAGGAAGAAGAAAATCATACAGCTCGAACAGGACGAGGGGACAATTATAGGGCATGCGAATCTGAAAGCATATATCTCTAATTACTATAAGCAACTTTTGGGGCATCCGGAAGCAAGCACGGTGGCCCTAGATGAATCTGTTTTTGGAGATATACCTCAACTTCAGGTAGAGAAGAATGATATTCTATCTGCACCATTTACTGAGAAGGAGGTTTTGAATGCCATCTCACAAATGAAACTGAATAAAGCACCGGGACCAGATGGGTTTCCAGCTGAATTCTATAAGAAATGTTGGCATATTATTAAGAATGATCTTATGCCTATGTTTCATGACTTCTTTAGTGGCCATCTCGAGCTGTTTCATCTTAATTTTGGCCTAATTACGTAGTTACCCAAAAAAGAAGAAGCAGTTCGGATTGAACAATTTAGGCCAATATGCCTTCTTAATGTGAGTTTCAAAATCTTCACAAAGGTTGGTACCAATAGATTGACTCAAATTGCCCATTCAGTGGTACAACGGAGTCAGACGACGTTCATGCCAAGGCTGACACATACTTGAAGGGGTTGTTGTGCTACATGAAATGCTTCATGAAATCCATTCGAAGAAGCTAGATGGGGTTATCTTCAAAGTGGATTTTGAGAAGGCATATGATAAAGTTAAATGGCCTTTCCTTCAGCAGGCAATGCGCATGAAAGGATTTAGTGAGGCTTGGCGGAACCAAGTGGGTTCTCAAGTCCAGAATGGTAGTGTCGGAATCAAGATTAATGATGATATCGGCCATTACTTCCAGACACATAAGGGTTTGAGACAAGGAGATTCTATGTCTCCTCTCTTATTTAATATAGTGGTCGATATGTTGGCCATTCTTATTGGCAGAGCCAAACAGCATGGTCAGGTGGAGGATTTAGTTCCTCATTTGGTCGATGGAGGAGTCTCTATCTTGCAGTACGCTGACGACACCGTCTTATTCATGGAACATGACATTGCTAAAACGCGCAATATGAAACTTATATTGTGCCTTTTCGAACAATTGTCTGAATTAAAGATAAACTTTCACAAAAGTGAGTTGTTCTGCTTTGGGAAGGCCAAAGACGAGCAAGACACATATAGACAATTGTTCGGGTGTGAATTAGGGTCGTTACCATTTAGTTATTTGGTCATACCAATTCACCACCGTAAGTTGTCTAATAAAGAATGGAAGTGTATCGAAGATCGAATTGAGAAAAAAGCTGAGCTGCTGGAAGGGTAAGCTTATGTCTTATGGAGGTCGGCTAATGCTGATTAATTCGGTATTGACCAGTATGCCGATGTTCCTACTCTCTTTCTTCGAAATCCCTAAAGGGGTACGAAAGCGACTTGATTTCTTCATATCTCGTTTCTTCTGGCAGTCAGATGAGGCCAAAAGGAAATACCGACTGGCGCGATGGGATATCCTTTGCCGGCCAAAAGACCAGGGAGGGCTTGGTATTGAGAACTTAGAAATCAAGAATAAATGCCTCATGAGCAAGTGGCTCTACAGGTTGGGGACAGAGCCAGAGGGCATATGGGCACAACTTTTGCGTAATAAATACTTGCAGTCGAAAACGCTCGCCTAGGTTACCATGAGACCAACTGACTCGCCATTCTAGAAAGGGCTTATGAGAGTGAAGGATTTATTCTTTCGTAGGGTCAAATTCTTGGTTGGCAATGGGATATCAACAAGATTTTGGGAGGATACATGGTTAGGAGCAACACCCCTAGCCGTTCAGTATCCCACCCTTTATAATATTGTACAACGCAAGGAGGATTACGTAGGTACCGTGTTCCAAACAATCCCCTTGAATATCCAGTTCAGGCGTGCGTTAGTTGGTCAGAGATGGACTGCTTGGTTGCACTTGGTTCGAAGATTGATAGATGTTCGACTCTCAGACCAGTCGGATTCGATGCAATGGACATTAGCTAAAAATGGAGGTTTCACGGTGAAATCGTTTTATATAGATTTGATTAATTCTACCCAATCTCGCGATCGTTGCATATTTTGAAGATTAAGGTTCCCTTGCGAATTAAAATTTTTATGTGGTTTGTCCACAAGCAAGTTATACTCACTAAGGACAACTTAATCAAGAGGCAATGGGTAGTTCACGTTGTTCTTTTTGTGATCATGATGAACAATACAACACATATTCCTTGAATGCTCCCTCGCTAAATTGCTTTGGAGAACTATTCATATTGCCTTCAATGTCACTCCTCCAGCTAACATAGAATCGTTGTTTGGAACGTGGTTAACTGGGGTTGAACAGGATACTGTTGCTCGTATTCGGATTGGAATATGTGCGCTTTTGTGGGCTATCTAGAACTGTAGGAATGATTTGATTTTTAACAGACAACACACTTTAACTTTCTTGCAGGTTATCTTCAGAGCTACCGCTTGGATCCGTATGTGGTCCTTACTCACTCCTGCGGACTCCAGGGAGCCTTTGGGTACTGGGTGCAACCAATGGGAGATGGTAGCACGGGGTATATTCAACCGGTTCGGATGGCGGTCGCATAACAGGATAGGAGTCTAGGGAGCTTATCCTCTTTTTTGCCTTACCGGTTGTACTTATTTATTTATTTTTGCTTTTGCTCCGCTTGCGAGCTGTAATACCTTCATGACTTTGGGATACTTCGAGACTTTTTAATAAGATGGATGCATGCATCATTATTATGAAGAGGCAGAGGGCACGCCTCCATTTCCAAAAAAAATATTAGTGTGCCCGTCAGTTTTATGGTTGGAATACAGTCTCCCTGCATAAAAGCAGATCCAAACAGCCAAGCCAAATGTTCAAAAGGTCTATGTATGTAACTAAATCAAACACATGCTACTCTCCCAAGCACGATCTGGTTCACAAGAATTAGATACAAATTATTTAAATAAACAAATGGGAAACACATGCTACTCTCCCAAGCAAAACCAGAAACCTGACTCAATGACCGGAGGCCAAGTTCACATATGCTCCAGATATGATTCACCCCAATTTTTTGCAACCAAAATGGAAGTGCGTGATTAATTTAGCATTAGGTACAAGCACACATTTAACACGGGACAATCCTAACTTGGGTTTTAGAGGCAAGAAAAAGTCAAAAATTGAACATGTGCGCATGACTAATTTAGTAGCAGGTACAACGTACAACCACATACTTAACAGGGGATGGTCCTAACCTAGGTTTCAGAGGGAAATGGTTGAAGAACAAACAAGTCGCCCTTCCTCCTTGTTCGATTCATCACTCCCCCACTTAAAAAAACAGATTGACAAAGTTCAATAATAAGAATAGTAGCACATTGTTTCATAAGATTTTATATGACAGAAATTTAGACGGGCTAAACTAAAAAAAAGCTAGAGCTGTGTAGGCATGGAAGAAGAAGAAACCGAGTGGAGTAGGATATCACCAGGAGCTTAGGCGTTTGGGGCGAGAGACTACCCGCTCACCAGATATGAGCAGGTACTCTAGATCTTTGTCTGATGCAGTTGTTTGCTACGTATTCAAGAAGAAACTTATTAATATGTTTGTATTGCATGACTTCTCCTAGAGAATAGCTGCACAAATGCAATTCTGAAGTCCAAAGTAACTAAGGTCTGAGTCATCGACACCTACCAAGGTTCTGAATTTCTGTAAGCAATACTTCCACTTTGGATTAGAACCATCAGTTTTAGTACTTTAGTAGTTAGTTTTATTTATCTAAATATGCAGGAATGTAGTCATCAGTTTTAGTACTTTAGAGAGTATGAGCTTCTGTAATTCATGGTGAAAATTCATCTCTACGGTGACACAGTGTGCATCAGTTCAACTGATTTAGTTACCTTGTCCATATTGGGCACGAGGTCTTGCAGCCTCCTTAGCTTATTGCTATTACTAGCTCTTCTTTCCTAAACATCATAAGCAAGAAAAATATTCAGTACAAACATGTGGCACCAAGACAAACACCAAAAATATTGCAGGAAACTAACTAACCCTCTAAGCGATGCTTCGTGGGTAAGTGGCGCAGCCATGCTTGGTGCAGACTGTGCAGGCGATGAAGTCCTGATGCAGGTGCAGATAGTCGTCCATGCCGGGCATGTCCAAATACGTGGTCGACATGCCAAACTAAATTTGGTCCAAAGTGTTAGTAGAAGTGTAGCATTAAACAATTGATGGGAAGCAGAGTGCGGATGGATGTGAAGTGTATACATGTGAAGCTTATCCTACTTGGGATTCGATTTTGCTGAGGTTGGTGATCATGCCACCATCGTTGTCAATGAGCACCTTGTCCATCTTGCTTCCGGGTGTGGAGAACATGATATTGGAGTTGGTGTCGTCCGAGGAGCTCATGGAGAAGCTCCTAGAGAGGTCGTTGGAGCCGTTGTCGACCGTGATGCTCTCACCGACGTCGGCCGACAGCATTGGCGCGGGCATGGCCATCCCCATCTCCATGTGGCATAATGTCATGCTGCCTCGAGTAGCTCCACACCTACATATTAATTGAGAGATCTCCACGTCAGTGAATTCTGAACTTGTCTAGAAAGCTAACAGTATTGGGGGATCAAAGAAATAACAGAAAGTAATATACTTTGTAGTCACATAAGCCATACCATGAAAGGACATGAGTAGCACCTGGCTTTGTTGAATTGGAAGAAATCATGTTAAAGTATGTATTCCCTTTAAACTAGCAGTCTCTCTTCACCTTATTAGAAGAGAGTAAATTCCTTTCCCCTCCTATGTGACATCTCAAACTTGACATCCTTACTGCCATAAAATTTATCCTCTAAATCCCCATCCCACCAGACAAGCTGCACACACACACACAAAATTAAAATCTCTTTATACTCATTGGGGTCATAATCAAACATTGTAAATACATATAAACAAAAAGAATATGCAAACCTAAGAAAATTGTGCAAGAAAATTCAGAGAACTATAGGGGGAAACACGAACCTGGGACGGTGCTCGACCAGGATGGGCTCTTGCGCCGTCACATGAGTAGTACCTGACTTTCTCGTTCCCCAATGTCGTCCTCCTGCTGTGGCCGTGGGGGCGGTGCCGATGTGTGTGCTAAAGAAGGTCACGACCCTATGGTGGCCATCTCTCAGGATCATTCTCCTTCTAATATGGGCACGACGGAGGAGGTGAAACCCAATTTCAAGACTCCACCAAGCTAGGCGTGTCGTTGTTATTTTTAATAATTATATTTTTAATAATTGTGAGTTTTGGCCTGGTTTTGGGCCTGTCCAACCAAGTCAGGTCGAGGCCCATTAGGCTGGGCACCTCACCCCTCCATATAAGGAGCTGGGGCGCATTAGGTTGGGGGGTGGAGAATTTTAGTCGAAAACTATCGAGTTGTGTTTCCTCGGTGAAGCATCCCTCTGGGGACGGCGATGCCGTTTATCTAATAAAGATTGCTGCGGAGGTTCTTGTGTTTAGCAAGGATTATCGTGCTTTGGTTTGAGGCGTGGTGATCTTCATCACGTTGCTTGCTGGATTTGTTTCCTCGTCTTCAGGTTACGTGGATTACTCCCGTGATTAGAAGTTTTTCTATTTTATTGTCTTGCGGTGAAATATCAGGCAAAAACTATAGGATCATCACATTGATCCTTATTATGTGGTATCAGATTACTAGGTTTCTCACCGCAAGTTCATCCTGTTGAGATTGCATCATTGCCGCCAGTCTGTTCTGCGGAGAGTTCTCGTGGATCACGGTGCAATTTGCTGTTCGGCGAGGAGCTTAGTGGCGGCAAATTCGCGAGGGCCGAGCACGCTTGGATCTGTGTCTCGGCGGAGAGTTCGTCTTCCAGTCGGATCAAACTAAGGGCGTCGGTGCTATCAATTTTCCTTGTGATCTCAGCGAGGTTTGGTCGCTCAGATAGGAAGGACACGTTGTTTTCGGCTGACTCCGGATTTTCAGGAAGCAGAGCGATTTGGTTGGTACGTGATGGAGTACTAGTTTGTTTTGGTGTTCTATGATCAGCTTGCTGGATTTTTAAATTAGTTAAATCCTAATTAGTTAAGGCAGGAGAGAGAAGATTCTCATGTTTCTGTCTGTTTGGAAACCAACTTACGGTAGAGTCGAGCTCGTGGTAAAAAAATTGCGATTTTATTATCTGTTCGCCGGATCGGGAAGATGGCTTCCACATGGTTTTCTCGGTTGGATGAGAATTCTAAGGAATGTGCTCGGGCTGAGATAGCTGATATACAAAAGATCATTAAAGAGATGCGGGCGGAATTAAAAAAGCCCATTACAGTTTTTCCCGCGCATATTGTGCAGCATTCTGCGAAGGTAATTTCCAAGGACACATCCATGGTGAAGATAGATGATGTTAACGACCACAACGAGGCAAAGACAACACGTACTGGTTCTAAGGAGGACAAGGCTGATGTTGACATGATTTTGGTGGACGATGTTGTACCATTGAGCGGTTTGAATATGCAACTCAAGAGGGTACATGATGAAGCTTGCAAAACAGTTGACAAGGGTCAGTGGTGGAGTTTATTTCAGACTCAGTGTATGATTAAAGGCAAAGCATGCAAGTTGATGATTGATGGTGGTAGCTGTACTAATGGCATAAGCAAGGCAATGGTGGCATCATTGGGGTTGTCCACATGGCGTATTCCCGAACCTAAGCATCTTGAGTGGTTGAATAGTTGTGGTATGTTGAAGGTTACTCATAAAGTGCGTGTGCCATTTACAGTTGGTGACTATGTTGATGTGGTAGAATGTGATGTGTTGTCACTGGAGGTGTGTGGGCTGTTACTTGGACGTCCATGGCAGTATGATCGCAATGTTACACATGCTGGGAGAGCAAATGCATATTCTTTTGTGCATGATGGCAAACAACAGACTTGGAAGCCTATGAAGGATGATCAAATAAAGTCTAATGTGGAGCTGGTGGTACACAAGGAGAGGTTGTGCAAGGCTAAGCCGCCAGGGTTAGCTAAGCTGCAGCATGAGGAGCATGATGCACAAAGCGACATTATTGATATTGCTTCACCTATACCTGTAGATGACAAGCATGTTGTTCTTGTTAGTGACAAGCCAGTTGAAGTGCAGCCTCTTTCTGATGAGAGGAAGGATGTTGCAGCATGTGTTACAATTCCAGTTTGTGTTGACACAGGTGTTCAGACTGATGATATTTGTGTTGATCATATCCCAGTGCATGAGGTGCTTCGGAGCGACAAGCGCAGTTTTGTTAGCACACTTGCGAGGCGTTTTGTTGGAGCAGCAGTGCGGAAGCACAAAGGCAAGGATGGACATGTTCGTCAGTTGTGTGGCCCAGGCATTACTCATCTTTTGCAGGGTAGTGCAAAGCAGGTTCATGTTCAGAAACAAAGGGCTCCAGCAAAGGTGGACAAGAAGAAGGTGGTGGCACTTATGCCCAGGCGTGTGTGGAGAAGAAAGGCACCCATAGCTGAACCAAGTCGAGCAGACCAAGAGGGAGGATTTGGAGTGGTAGGCAGGCGAGACTTGAAGATGGCGAAGACGCGTGATGCTTTTGTTGATATCACGCCACCCTTTCCAGTAGACCCTCACATGTTGAGGACAACGCTTTTTGAAGGGGGGAAGATGATATGGGCACGACGGAGGAGGTGAAGCCCAATTTCAGGACTCCGCCAAGCTAGGCGTGTCATTGTTATTTTTAATAATTGTGAGTTTTGGCCTGGTTTTGGGTCTGTCCAACCAAGTCAGGTCGAGGCCCATTAGATTGGGTGCCTCACCCCTCCATATAAGGAGTTGGGGTGCATTAGGTTTAGGGGGTGGAGAATTTTAGTCGAAAACTATCGAGTTGTGTTTCCTTGGTGAAGCATCCCTCTGGGGACGGCGATGTCGTTTATCTAATAAAGATTGCTGCGAAGGTTCTTGTGTTCAGCAAGGATTATCGTGCTTTGGTTTGAGGCATGGTGATCTTCATCACGTTGCTTGCTGGATTTGTTTCCTCATCTTCAGGTTACGCGGATTACTCCCGTGATTAGAAGTTTTCCTATTTTATTGTCTTGCGGTGAAAGATCGGGCAAAAACTATAGGATCATCATGTTGATCCTTATTACCTTCTCCCATATTTGCTTGCTTGCCCCCTGCCTGCTCCACCAAGCGGACAAACTCAAGCCTATGGGGAACAAGAAAAACGATGAATAGATCGATTTAACTGGTAGCAAACGAACTAATTTTCTTGGTGGTGAGGGCTCACGAATTGGGGAGGATAAAAGCACCTGCTCCACGGTGGCTCCCAGATGACGCAGTGCTCACGGCAGCCCGTGCTCTAGCTCACCTCCTTGTCGAGCCTGTCACTGCCGCTGGTTTTCCCCGCGCCACCTCCTCTTCCTCTTTTCTGGTCTCCCCCGTGCCACCTCCTCTTCCTTTTTTCCTCCAGCGGCGGCGCAGTCCCCCCATGACTTCTTGGTGGTGAGCGCTCACGATTGGGGAGGAGAAGAGGAGCCCGTGGCTTCTTGGTGGTGAGGGCTCACGGATTGGGAAGGAGAAGAGGAGGCGGCGGACTGGGAGGGGGAGGAGAGGAGGTGGCGGACTGGGGAGGAGGAGGAGAGGAGGCGGTGGATTGGGGAGGAGGAGAGGAGGCGGGGATTGGGGGTGAGAGGAGGTTGTCGATAGGATAGGGTTTTCACCATGTTTGCCTGTACGTGAAATTACTAAAATGCCCTTAGCAGGCCACCAAATTTATAGCGATGATAGCAGCACTGTTCATAGAGATTTAGGGATGACGTGGCTGGCTTCGTCTGGCCTAGCACTTCTTGAACGTTTATATGTTCAATGGCATCAGAGGAAACGGACAGAACACGCCTGAGTCTCGCTCGACCTCATGACATGCGCGCCACGGCAGTCTAGGGTTTGGCCGCTGCCGCCCCTGCCTCTACTGCTTACTCCGGCGACACTCCACATCCGGCAGGTATAGTTTTCCCTCCTCCCTCACCCCCCCTCTCATCCCATGGTGGTGGCCGGCCGGCGGTCCGACGGCTCCGGCGCCGATGCACCGGCCCTTCTCCTCCATACTCCTACCTCCCTCCTCCCTCCCTTTGCCCCCTATGGTGGAGGTCAAGTCGTCCCGTGCCTCCTCAATCTGGTCTCCGTGAGGGACGGGGCAGGTCCGACCGTCCGCCGGCGCCGGTGAACTGGGACTCCTTCCTCCTCTCTCCTCCCTCCACCCTCCATCACTCATCCCCATCCATCCTCTTCTAAAAAAATTCTCTGATCATGCATATTCCTATTTTCTGTTTTTTTGTGATTTGATGGTTAATAGTCATAGATTGTAGTATGTTATTACAGTATCATTAGTACTTGTTGCATATTGCTACTCTCTATGCATTTTCAAGATTATGTATGAATGGATTGGCCAGCAATGGCCCAATTTTTGTCATGGTTTATATCTTTTGCTACGTAATTGCTTGATGCGCATATTGATCGGTCATTGGCCAGTAGTACCAAGGTTAAAGTTTTTTATAGATGTGATGCCGATGATGAGTATGTACTTCCAGTGCTATGACTGGAGGTGGCACGAACACAAGCAGACCCGGTTGAAGATGAGGGGAAGGAAGACAGCATGACAATATTCATAGTAGAATAGCTCATGCTTGTCTAGCAATGGCAACATAAGTTTAGCTATGTTGATGGAGGTCATCCTCATGTGAACCATACTGTGTTTTGTATGATGCATGTCTTTGTAATAATATTATGGGAACACTATCTATTTAAATGTATGCAACATCAAAGTATAGTTGTTCAATTGTGTATGTGTTAGCTATAAATCGCTTACATTGTCATATTTTTTCTGTGTAAAATGATTGTCCAATTTCCTACAAATGTACATGTCACTACTTTAAATTAGCATATAAACATATTCACTCAAGTGCCAAGGCATTACAGACAATTCACAACCAAATCTGCAGTTTTATGGTTGTTTTAACCAAACAGCCTCTAGCTTGTCTACAGTGGCATTTTCACAGCAGATCAACCCATTAAGCTACGTGTGAAAGGCGGCCAACCAGTTATGCCACGTGGCGTAAGTGGTTGGCCGCGGCGTGTAATCTTTTGAAAAAATTTTAGATGAAGGCGTGAATTATTTTTTAAAAGAGGTGAGGACCTCTGGTATTTTCTAAATGAAGGGTTGACAGACTGCAGTGGTAATTTTTTTCCTTTTTTACTTTGTGAAGGTGAGGATTTTTCTAATATGGTTTTTTAGATGCAAGGACTCTATGTATCTTTTTAAAATAGAAACATGCACATACTGTCCTCTCAAGCAGCGGCGCCACAGATGACGCTCACTTTAAACAGAGGAGAAATTTTTTTGAAGAGACGCACATACATCTTATAAGTGCACCTAAAAACAGATTAGGAGGGATTTGATTTTAGAGTTTTGTGTCTGTGCTCATGGCAGCAACTAGATGCTTTTTTGGGAGGGGCGTTTTGGCTCTCGGGTCCAGGTGATCCTGATATCTGGGCCGTCCAGATGAGCTCTGGGATCTGTGCGAGGCATTATTAAATTCGATATACCGTATTGAATAAGAGGGGAATACACAGTGGCGGGCCTTGTACGTACGATGTCAGATGACGGGCGGCACCGTCTGTGGAGTCGCCGTTAACGACGGGCAAAATGAATGCATCCCCGTCCACCAGCTTCGGCCCCTGTTTTCAGCGAAAGATGATCGAGCCGAGTAAAAATTAGAGCCGGAGGGCGGCGTCGGTGGCGGCTACATCGGCGGCATTCTCGCACACTGATTCCCTGCTCGCATCACCGGACGTGGTCTCCGATTACTGCTGGCGCAGCCGTGGCGATGGATTTTCCCGTCGCTCCGATGGACAGGTAAGAAATCAATCCTTGTACATAAATGTTCTTCGTTCCCATTTACGATCCAGCATCAAAACAAGCTTAGAGCTTCGATCCAACGTGCTCAGGTTGCCCATATTCCCGGATGAGGCGGCTAGCGCGGCGGCCCTAATTGAATTGATTGGTGGGGCTGGTCGTGCGGAAAAGGAATTAACCAACGGATCTGGCGGGGCGGTGGTTGGAGGATTTGGGCGCAGCTCAGCTGGGCAGTTCGGGGGTGGTGCTATGTGCGGCGAGGAAACAAGTGTGGCTGCCGGCGGCCCTGCCGTGTCAATGCAAACGCCGTTGACCAGGGCGGCGTTGAAGCACATTTTGATGGAGATCAGGGCGCTGTGATTCAAGATCGAACAGGAAGTGGCGATGGAGGCTCTCTGCACAATCGACTGGCAAGGTGGATCCCCAAGCCCCTGGATGGACTAAGAGGTAATTGGGATTTTCTGTAGAACTGCATTCTGTACCTTGCAACCGTAGTTGGAATGATGCCCTGTTTATTTTAGTTTGTTATGCTGGCTAGTGAATTGTCAGTTTGATAAAACCATTGTTTGGGGACTTTTTGCTGACGGCGGAGAGAGCTGCGGCCCTGAGGCCTTCTGTTGGTGGCCGGGTATCAAGCATGAGCAAGCTAGCAATGGCGACGGACTTTCCCGTACACCAATAGACAGGTAAGTGTGGCATTATCCTAGGGGCGGTGAAAGATCGTCGATGTCACCTAGAGGGGGGTGAATAGGCGTTTTAAAATAATTACGATTTAGGCTTTAACAAATGCGAAATAAACCTAGCGGTTAATTTGTCAAGTACAAATCCTAAAACAACTAGGCTCACCTATATGCATCAACAATTTATGCTAAGCAAGATAAACAACTATGTGATAGCAAGATATATGACAAGAAACAATATGGCTATCACGAAGTAAAGTGCATAAGTAAAGGGGTTCGGGTAAGAGATAATCGAGGCAGCGGAGACGACAATGTATCCCGAAGTTCACACCCTTGCGGATGCTAATCTCCGTTTGGAGCGGTGTGGAGGCACAATGCTTCCCAAAAAGCCACTAGGGCCACCGTAATCTCCTCACGCCCTCGCACAATGCAAGATGTCGTGATTCCACTAAGGGACCCTTGAGGGCGGTCACCGAACCCGTACAAATAGCAACCCTTGGGGGCGGTCACCGAACCCGTACACTTTGGTAACCCATGGGGGCGGTCACCGGTACCCGTCAAATTGCTCGGGGCAACTTCAAGCTCCTCATTTTTAGTTTCAAAATCATTGGCCACCTCAAGAGCTCTATCACGAGATTCCCTCACTCTAGATAATTCTAGAGCAAAAGTCTCCTCAAGAGATTCCTTAGTGGTTTGTTCAAGTTCAAGAGCTTGAAAGAGGTCCGCAATTTCATTAGCGTAATCACGCTCATAACCTTCCATTTTATCAATGGTGACCTCATGCTCCTCAAGACGAGATTCCAACTCATCAATATACTTCTTGCCCTCAATGGCAATGGACATGATTTCGATGAAGTTGGAACGAGCAATTTTATTTTTATGAAGAGCTTTAAAAATCATTTCCCCCTTAATTTTTAAGGAGGCAACATTATCATTCTCTTCATCATTATCCTCATCATCGTTAGTATCAACATCATCATAAAGAGACATATTGGGTTACAAAGTAGGAGATACCTTTGAAGCCTTAGCCATAAGGCAAAAAGCAATAGATGATGATGTAGGATCCCTTGATGCACCATTAAACACCACATCTTGTTCCATGTAGTGTTGGGTTTCCTCTACATTGTTAGCACAACAATTCGAGGAAATATATGTATTTTTATCATGGCAACAAGACATAGTACACATATCATCATAAGATTTAGTCAAGCAATTTCTACATGATATGCAAGGACTATCAACACAAGCATGTGAAACATTTGGAGTGCTCGAAGTGTTAAAGCCCAAAGAAGGATCATTGCAATAAGATAGTGATGAAGGATCATCCACAATAAGCATACTATCATCATTGCAATGACCAACACTACTCACCATATCATTACCTTGTGGCAAACCACATGTAGGTGAAGTAGAAGAAGTTGAGAAGACTATACGACCGGAGGTGGAGGGAGAACAATCATCCCCACAAATCTTGGACACACCATATTTATCTTGAAGCTTCGTCCACAACTCATGAGCATCCCGGAACGACATGAGGTGAAATATAACTACATTGCTCAAAGCATCGAAAAGCACATTAGAAGCTTGAGCATTGAGATAAGAGTTTTTATCATCCTATAAAGATAATCTTTGGGGATCCTTTGGAGGAGAAAAACCCATATCTACAATTCGCTCTAAATTTGGGTCCATGACCCTAAAGAGATTAAGCATGCGAATTACCCAAACATCAAAATTTGTGCCATCGAAATTAAGAGTGTCAAAGAATCCTAATCCCCTAGTCGACATCTTTACTCTCTAGGCGGTTAAGCCTAACAAAGAGGGACAAGGCTCTGATACCAATTGAAAGATCGTCGATGTCGCCTAGAGGGGGGGTGAATAGGCGTTTGAAATAATTACGGTTTAGGCTTTAACAAATGCGGAATAAACCTAGCGGTTAATTTGTCAAGCACAAAACCTAAACAACTAGGCTCACATATGTGCACCAACAACTTATGCTAAGCAAGATAAGCAACTATGTGATAGCAAGATATATGACAAGAAATAATATGGCTATCACGAAGTAAAGTGCATAAGTAAAGGGGCTCGGGTAAGAGATAACCGAGGCATGCGGAGACGACGATGTATCCCGGAGTTCACACCCTTGCGGATGCTAATCTCCGTTTGGAGCGGTGTGGAGGCACAATGCTCCTCAAGAAGCCACTAGGGCCACCGTAATCTCCTCACGCCCTCGCACAATGCAAGATGTCGTGATTCCACTAAGGGACCCTTGAGGGCGGTCATCGAACCCGTACAAATAGCAACCCTTGGGGGCGGTCACCGAACCCGTACACTTTGGTAATCCATGGGGGCGGTCACCGGTACCCGTCAAATTGCTCGGGGCAACTTCAAGCTCCTCATTTTTAGTTTCAAAATCATTGGACACCTCAAGAGCTCTATCACGAGATTCCCTCATTCTAGATAATTTTAGAGCAAAAGTCTCCTCAAGAGATTTCTTGGTGGTTTGTTCAAGTTCAAGAGCTTGAGAGAGGTCCGCAATTTCATTAGCGTAATCACGCTCATAACCTTCCATTTTATCAATGGTGACCTCATGCTCCTCAAGACGATATTCCAACTCATCAATACACTTCTTGCCCTCAATGGCAATGGACATGATTTCCATGAAGTTGGAACAAGCAATTTTATTTTTATGAAGAGCTTTAAAAACCATTTCCCCCTTAATTTTTAAGGAGGCAACATTATCATTTTCTTCATCATTATCCTCATCATTGTTAGTATCAACATCATCATAAAGAGACATATTGGGTTTCAAAGTAGGAGATACCTTTGAAGCCTTAGCCATAAGGCAAAAGGCAATAGATGATGATGTAGGATCCCTTGAAGCACCATTAAACACCACATCTTGTTCCATGTAGTGTTGGGTTTCCTCTATATTGTTAGCACAACAATTCGAGGAAATATATGTATTTTTATCATGGCAACAAGACATAGTACACATATCATCATAAGATTTAGTCAAGCAATTTCTACATGATATGCAAGGACTATCAACACAAGCATGTGAAACATTTGGAGTGCTCGAAGTGTTAAAGCCCAAAGAAGGATCATTGCAATAAGATAGTGATGAAGGATCATCCACAATAAGCATATTATCATCATTGCAATGACCAACACTACTCACCATATCATTACCTTGTGGCAAACCACATGTAGGTGAAGTAGAAGAAGTTGAGAAGACTATACGACCGGAGGTGGAGGGAGAACAATCATCCCCACAAATCTTGGACACACCATATTTATCTTGAAGCTTCGTCCACAACTCATGAGCATCCCGGAACGGCATGAGGTGAAATATAACTACATTGCTCAAAGCATCGAAGAGCACATTAGAAGCTTGAGCATTGAGATAAGAGTTTTTATCATCCTCTAAAGATAATCTTTGGGGATCCTTTGGAGAAGAAAAACCCATATCTACAATTCGCTCTAAATTTGGGTCCATGACCCTAAAGAGATTAAGCATGCGAATTACCCAAACATCAAAATTTGTGCCATCGAAACTAAGAGTGTCAGAGAATCCTAATCCCCTAGTCGACATCTTTACTCTTTAGGCGGTTAAGCCTAACAAAGAGAGACGAGGCTCTGATACCAATTGAAAGATCGTCGATGTCGCCTAGAGGGGGGGTTGAATAGGCGTTTTGAAATAATTACGGTTTAGACTTTAACAAATGCGGAATAAACCTAGCGGTTAATTTGTCAAGCACAAAACCTAAACAACTAGGCTCACCTATATGCACCAACAACTTATGCTAAGCAAGATAAGCAACTATGTGATAGCAAGATATATGACAAGAAACAATATGGCTATCACGAAGTAAAGTGCATAAGTAAAGGGGCTCGGGTAAGAGATAACCGAGGCACGCGGAGACGACGATGTATCCCGGAGTTCACACCCTTGCGGATGCTAATCTCCGTTTGGAGCGGTGTGGAGGCACAATGCTCCCCAAGAAGCCACTAGGGCCACCGTAATATCCTCACGCCCTCGCACAATGCAAGATGCTGTGATTCCACTAAGGGACCCTTGAGGGCGGTCATCGAACCCGTACAAATAGCAACCCTTGGGGGCGGTCACCAAACCCGTACACTTTGGTAACCCTTGGGGCGGTCACCGGTACCCGTCAAATTGCTTGGGGCGATCTCCACAACCTAATTGGAGACCCCGACGCTTGCCCGAAGCTTTACACCACAATGATTGAGCTCCGAACAACACCAACCGTCTAGGGCGCCAAGGCACCCAAGAGGAACAAGCTCTAGGGTGCCCAAACACCCAAGAGTAATAAGCTTCTCAAACTTCACTTCCACGTATCACCGTGGAGAACTCAAATCGATGCACCAAATGCAATGGCAAGGGCACACGGAGTGCCCAAGTCCTTCTCTCTCAAATCCCGCCAAAGCAACTAATGCTAGGGAGGAAAATGAGAGGAAGAACAAGAAGGAGAATACCAAGAACTCCAAGATCTAGATCCAAGGGGTTTCCCTCACATAGAGGAGAAAGTGATTGGTGGAAATGTGGACCTAGATCTCCTCTTTGTTTTCCCTCAAAAACTAGCAAGAATCCATGGAGGGATTGAGAGTTAGCAAGCTCGAAGAAGGTCAACAATGGGGGAAGAACCCAGCTGAAATAACAAGGTTGAATGGGGAAGAAGACCCCATTTTATAGGAGCTCCCGAATCCAACCGTTATGTGCTCAGTCCACGCACGAGCGGTACTACCGCTCAGGGGAGCGGTACTACCGCCCGGGAGGTAGAACACGGAGAGCGGAGCAAAACAGAGTGTGTGGCGGAGCCGTATGAGCGGCACTGCCGCTGGAGCCAGCGGTACTACCGTTGGCCGCAGCGATACTGCCGCTTGGGACAGCGGTACTACCGCTTGTGGCGATAAGCGGTACTGCCGCTCCGGCCCGGCGGTACTACCGCTGGGACCGCGCACAAGCCTACCACGAGCACAGGGAGAAGGAACATAGATGAGGGCCATTGAGCGGCACTAGGGGTGGTGGTAGCCGCGGTACTACTGCACATGAACGGTACTACCGCTCCTACTGCCGCCCCTACTGCCGCTGAACCCGACACGAGAAAACCATGTCTCGAGTCGAGGCGGTACTAGCGCGGAACCGGAGCCGTACTACCGCTTATGGCCATGGGCGGTACTACCGCTTGTGGCGATAAGCGGTACTGCCGCTCCGGCCCAGCGGTACTACCGTTGGCGCCATCCTTAAGCCACTTCCACAAAAGCAAGTAAACTCCACGGAAAATCAGAACTGCCATAACTTCTGCATATGAGCTCCGAATTGAGCAAACTCAAGCTTGTTGGATACAAGACGACGAGTAGCATCAAAATAGCGACTGGTTATAGTAAGAAGAGGCAGGGGAGGTATGCCAAACAAATAGAGGAGTGAAACCTCCAAAAAGGAAGAACCGACATAACCTCCAACATCGAAAACATCATAGAAGATGCATGTGAACTCCGTTTTCGATGAACTCGAGCTTGTCATGAAGATGACCATAAGCTCTAAGACTCACAAAGAGAACCAAACAATAACCAAGAAAGATGATGCAAGGATGCAATGGTTTGAGCTATCAACTAATGATATGATCAAGCTACTCATCGAGAGCCCCCCTTGATAGTACGGTAATCGATCCTATAACCCGTTCTCCCAACTACCATCATGAGACCGGTAAAATAGAAAACCTATCAAGGGCAAACCTTTGCCTTGCACATGGTCCACTTGAGTTAGATGATGATGATCTTGACTTCGTCAAGTTGGACCATCTTTCTTGATTGTGTTGGCTCGATGAAGACTAGTTGATTGCTCCCCCATACTCCACTATGGATGAGCCACTCTTCCGCACATCTTCACATGTCCATTGTCACCACAATGGACGGCAAGCTTCAAGCATTTGATCTCTTCATGATGCTCCACTTGAACTTGCACACCGCAACCTAAACCCACAAAGAACTCTCACGAAGGCCATGGGTTAGTACACAAAGCGTAATTGACAATGCTTACCATACCATGGGATCACTTGATCCCTCTCGGTACATCTTCTACGCTTTGTGGGTTGATCAACTTGATTCATTTTTTGACTTAGTCTTGATCAACCTCGCATAAGACCAATCTTTAGGTAATTCCTTGAATAGCACCTTCGTCGACACAAACTCTCCTTGAAACCAACACATGTACTCCAAGAAAAGCCTATGGACAAAACCTTCAAATATAACTCAAGGCAACCATTAGTCCATAGAGATTGTCATCAATTACCAAAACCAAACATGGGGGCACCGCATGTTCTTTCAGGCGGCGCAAGATTGTTTTTTGTTTCGATCCGGGGCGCCGCCGCAGCCTGATTGTTGATGAAATCTCTAAGTGCAGGCTACCTATCTTTGCCGACGAGGCATGCAGCGCAGTTAAATCATTTTTATCTTGTGTGCAATTGAATTATGCTTTCTATTTGTACAAGTGGTGCTTGATAAAAGTTGCAGAATGTTCCTGATTAAAACACATGTGTGCACAGCCTGCTGTTGGTTGCTATTTCTAATACCGCAGCTGCATGTACAAGTGGTGCTTGATAAAAATTGCGGATGATATACAAGGGTTCTAGTTCCTAAATAGAAATCCAGAAACTTTCTGGTTGATTTTAATCTATTTTGTTTTGTTTGGTTCAGTGTTAGAGTTGGAAAACACCTGCCGAACGCCTTGTCCGGAAAAGAGTTGGCGCCCTACCGCAGACGATCCGCGGATACACGGACAACCTCGGTGGTCATTTAGTGGAAACTGAGAGTGTGTTGACATTCGACTCTCTCGAAGAAGATTGGGAGCACGGATTTGGGATAAGATATGGGAAAAGCAGGCTCAATGCTGAGAAGACCAAGTGTATGCAGGAAGTTGTCTGCAGGTGCTCTGTAAGTGATTAGATAGTTTTCTAATGGCAAAACAATTTTGTTATTTATTTTCTTGCGATTCATATTACATATGCATGAAACATCTTTTTCTCGGTCCTTTAAATTGAAGCAAAATAATATATGTCGTGGAATGCAGGGGAAGCCAATAAAAGAAAACGGCAGGGCTTGCCGTTGTGAGTGCCCGGCTATGATCAGATTGCTTCGGACACACGACAACGGGTGGTACATAACCGAACACAGGGTGAATCACAACCACTCACTGACACCTACATGTGGCGAGAAGGTGAATTGGCCGGCCCACATCAAATTGATGTCTACATGAAGGATCTGGTAAAACAGTTATAAATAATAGCAAGTTTTTGCGGGTAGACACATTGGCTGGCATTTGTGCCCCTGAGAAGAAGTGAAATGCAGGACAGCCGACAAACAGCTGTGATAAAGCACCATATGAGGAGTTGAGTATGAGAACTACATTTTGCAGCATCTGCAGAGGTAAGAGGCATAAGAAGACCACCCGTCGACAGAGAGATGATTTGCCGAAACAACCAAGGAAGGAAGCAAAATGCAGTAACTGTGGTGCAGCGGGACACAGGAAAAATAATTGCATGAACCCTGAAGGTGTTAAGCTGCAAATTGGGCCTGCATGGCTAGGGATAGCAGATTTAAGATTCAATTTGCAAACAAACAAATGTTTTATGATTGAGGCAAGCTTGTTGTGACGCCTGGGTAATTAAGCTACAGTAATCCCCGCTAATGATGCCACGTCACCTCGGTTACTGTGGATAAACTCGCGTTAGTTCGGAACCTAGTTCGAATTTCAAATTCAAAATCGAGCAAACAATAAAAGTTTTCAAATATTCAAATTTAAATGTTCGGAGTGAACCAAATAATACATAGGTAATTATGGTGGAGAAACCAAACTTTGATAAAATGTTTAAAGGCCCTAAGACAATTAAAACAATAGTGAAAACAATTAAACAAATGCCTATTGAATTTATAAAATGCTAACACTATTTTATTATGGGTTAAGAATTAATCTCGTAGTAGTTTATTGGTAAATACAAATTAGGCACTAGTGGTAATTTTATAGAACTGAAAATAAAAGAAACTACAAAATAAATAAAAGAAAGAAAATACAAAAGAGAAACAAAAAAAAGGAGGAGAAGCCCCCCCCCCTGCTGGACCGCGGCCCAGCTAGCCATCGGGCCAACCAGGCCGGCCCAGGTCGGCCCCCCACTCCTCTCCCTTATCCACTCCTCCTCCCCACTCGTCCCACCGACACCCCCCACTCCACCCACTCGCCCCCCTCCTCTTCCCGATCTGGATCGGGATCCAGAGGAGACCGTCGCCGCCAGGCCTCGTCGCCGCCGAACGCCGTCCCCGTCCTCCTCCTCGCCGGTCCTCCCCGACCGCCGTCAAGCCCACTGCCCCGTCCCCTACTCCCCCCCGTGAGCTCCCCCTTCGCCCCCCTCTCCCCCTAGGTCGCCTCGGTCGTCGCCCTCCCCGCCCGCGGTCGACGCGCTCCGGCGCCATCGTCGCCCGCGCCCTGCCGTGCCGGACCGTCCCGCCCCCGCCTCTCCTTTCCCCGACCGGCTCCACCACCGGGCCCCGATGAGCTTCACCACGCCCGGGCACGCGCTCGCCGCGCCCGCGACCTCCCGTGACCGCACCCCGGCCTCCTCTCCCTCCGGCGACGCTGGCCCCGTGCTCCCCCGCCTCGGCCACGCACCCCGGCCACCGGCCTCCCTCGTTGCGCCTCCGTCCCCCTGCTTCCCCGCCGGCGCTCGCCCATGCGCCCCCGCATCCTCCGCACACGGCCGCGGCCACGGCCGATGGCGCCGGCCCCCAGCGCTCCTCCGCGCGGCCGCCTTTCCACAGGCCACGGCCGGCGCGCCCGCTTCGGCCCTGGCCTCGCCGTGGCCACCGCCCCCTGCTCCGGCGCCTTGCCGGGTCCGCCCGCACCTGGGCGTGCGCCCGCTCGGGCCGCGTCCTGCGCCCGCGCCCGCTAGGCGGCGCCCGATAGGCCCCTGTGCCTATGGCACGTGGGGCCTGCCCTGGAACGTTTTAAAAAAAAGAAAATAATAAAATTAAAAAAATATTAAATAAATAATAACTAAAATAATTAAAATATTAATTAAGTAAGTAATTAATTAAGTTAATTAATCCTGATTAGATTAACCTAATCACTAATTAATTTAACTAATCTGTAATTAACCTAAACAGAGAATGACAGGTGGGTCCCACTGGACCCACACGTCAGGTTGACCAGGTCAATGGTCAACGTTGACTGCTGACATCACTCTGATGTGATGCTGACGTCAGCATTTACTATTCTGGATAATGTTGGGTTGAATAATTAATTAAATTCCAGAAATTAATAAAATCTTTAGAAAATCATATCTTTTAATCCGTAACTCGGATTAAAATATTTTCAACATGAAAGTTGCTCAGAACGACGAGACGAATCCGGATACGCAGTCCGTTCGTCCGCCACACACCCCTAACCTATCGAACTCGCAACTTTCCCCCTCCGGCTCCGCTGCCCGAAAACACGAAACCCCGGGGATATTTTCCCGGATGTTTCCCCCCTTAACCGGCATCACCTCATACCACATTAGGGCACGCCTAGCATCGTTACTTGTCATGTCATACATCGATATGCATCTGTTTACATGGTATTCATTGTTTCTTCCCCCTCTTCTCTCCGGTAGACTACGAGACCGACGCTGCTGCTACCCAGTTCGACTACGGAGTTGACGACCCCTCTCTCTTGCCAGAGCAACCAGGCAAGCCCCCCCCCCCTTGATCACCAGATATCGCCTATTCTACTCTATACTGCTTGCATTAGAGTAGTGTAGCATGTTACTACTTTCTGTTATACCTATCCTGATGCATAGCCTGTCCTTGATACTACTGTTGTTACCTTTACCTGCAATCCTATATGCTTAGTATAGGATGCTAGTATATTCATCTGTGGCCCTACATTCTTGTCCGTCAGCCGTGCTATACTATCGGGCCGTGATCACTCGGGAGGTGATCACGGGTATATACTATATACTTTATACATGATACATCTGGAGACTAAAGTCGGGTCGGCTGGTGGAGCACCCGCGAGTGGATCTTTGTGGCGGAGCGACAGGGCAGGTTGAGACCGCCTAGGAGAGAGGTGGGCCTGGCCCTGTTCGGCGTTCGCGGATACTTAACACGCTTAACGAGATCTTGGTATTTGATCTGAGTTGGCTACGAGCCTATACGCACTAACCAACTACGTGGGAAAGATATAGGCACTCGGCGTCGTGGTATCAGCCGAAGCACTTCGTGACGTCAGCGACTGAGCGGCGCGCGCCGAATTGGACTGGAACGCCACTAGGCTAGGTCTGCTTTCGGCCGCCCACGCAACGTGCAGGTGTGCTCAGGGCTATGGGCCCAGACCCCTGCGTGCTTAGGTTTAGACCGGCGTGCTGGCCTCTCTATTGAGCCTAGGTGGGGCTGCGACGTGTTGATCTTCCGCGGCCGGGCATGATCCAGGAAAGTGTGTCCGGCCAAATGGGATCAAGCGTGTTGGGTAAGTTGGTGCACCCCTGCAGGGAAGTTAATCTATTCGAATAGCCGTGATCTTCGGTAACAAGACGACTTGGAGTTGTACCTTGACCTTATGACAACTAGAATCGGATACTTAATAAAACACACCCTTCCAAGTTCCACAGACAACCCGGTGATCGCTTTTCCACAGGGCGACGAGGGGAGGATCGCCAGGTAGGATTATGCTGGAGATGCGACTGGAGATGCTACTTGGAGATGCGACTGGAGATGCTACTTGGAGATGCTACTTGGAGATGCTACTTGGAGGACTCCAATCTACTCTCTTCTACATGCTGCAAGACGGAGGCTGCCAGAAGCGTAGTCTTCGACAGGATTAGCTATCCCCCTTTTATTCTGGCATTTTGTAGTTCAGTCCACCGATATGGACCTTTACACATATACCCATGCATATGTAGTGTAGCTCCTTGCTTGCGAGTACTTTGGATGAGTACTCACGGTTGCTTTTCTCCCTCTTTTCCCCTTTCCCTTCTACCTAGTTGTCGCAACCAGATGCTGGAGCCCTGGAGCCAGACGCCACCGTCGATGATGATTCCTACTACACTGGATGTGCCTACTGCTACGTGCAGGCTGCTGACGACGACCAGGAGTAGTTAGGAGGATCCCAGGCAGGAGGCCTACGCCTCTTTCGATCTATATCCCAGTTTGTGCTAGCCTTCTTAAGGCAAACTTGTTTAACTTATGTCTGTACTCAGATATTGTTGCTTCCGTTGACTCGTCTATGATCGAGCACTTGTATTCGAGCCCTCGAGGCCCCTGGCTTGTATTATGATGCTTGTATGACTTATTTTATTTGCAGAGTTGTGTTGTGATATCTTCCCGTGAGTCCCTGATCTTGATCGTACACATTTGCATGCATGATTAGTGTACGATTGAATCGGGGGCGTCACAAGTTGGTATCAGAGCCGACTGCCTGTAGGAATCCCCCTTTCCAACTCCTTGGCCGAAGTCGAGTCTAGACATTGCAGAACTTTTACTAACATGGTTGTGTGCCTTACGGGCCCACGTCGCCATTTGGGTGGTACTAGGATCTTTTACTCCTCGACCTTTACTCTGGGACTCTGCACTCTCTTCTACTCGGGTTAAACGATTTTACTAACTCTGACTCTAGGTTCTCGCAACTACTTCCACCAGGAGAACCCCTTATTACAGGTGATCGCCAGCTGCACCAGAAGATTTCGGAGATACTCTTCCATATTCTCTCGAGACTTTGTGCCCACCGCTTTTGTTATTCCCGACCATCGATAACCCATATGGATAACTACATACACTTGTTGTCCATAGCTTCACTTCCAATTGTTCTTGTTATTACAAGATACCCTGAGATACTTCGGATATTCCGAAAATACTTTGTGCCTACTGCCTTGCAGTTACTAGCCCCATAACTACCCCTACGGGTAATTTCTCGCACTTACCAAGTATCAGCTCATCCCCAGTTGTTCTGGTGTTTCAGAAAAGTCTTCGAAATGCTATTCGATCCTCCAAAAAAAAAATCCTTAGCAGCTCATTGCTCTACAAATACTTGTCTGCTTACATTATGGATGTTCCCATATCACTAGCAATATTCACTAGTATCTTTTGACACCGTCATTTTGATCAAATTGCTTCAACATGTGTGCGAATGCATGCAATCATCGATCAACCTTTCTAAATTATCTTTTTGGCTCAGACGTCATTTTGAACATGAGCTGGTTCTCGAACAAACTATTTGTCATCAATTGTGCCTCTGGTCTATCCAACTGATCCATCCTTGATCAGAGCGTCTGCTTCTGATCCTTTGTTTTGGAAATCATAATTCCTTTGTTATCTAAGCATCGAATTATTTAGATGTTCTATAATATGATGCCCGTGCATTCTTTCTTCCTCTGATTGAGTACCGATACTCACACCAGCTCCGTTGTGGATCGCTCGATCCATTGTTGGATTTCACCCGACACCGTCCTTCATATTCAAATAACCTTGTGAGTCTTTCCACGGATATATAAAGCCTTGGGTAAATTGTATCCTCTGTTTTCTCAACCATGCTCTGTTTTCGAGCTGGTGGTATTTACTATTGAAGCTTGTGGTATATGTTTCCACGATACCCTGACGGGTTGAACCTATGCCTTCCTTAATATGTGTGAACTCGGAAGTTTTCACGAGTCATACTCTTCTGGTGCTTCGCTAGATAAAATTTCAACACTGCAACTTAATCGAACGCGAGAAGTGGATGAAAGGTTATGCCTTGGAGAAGTGGGAGTCGACCTTGAACTTTGTGTTCATGCCCATGGACCCGATGTACATCTTCTCATCGAAGCTTCTTTTAAAATTAATTATTCCCTTGATATAAGTTCATCTTATATCTGGGGTATGGCCTTTTACAATCGTGGTTCCGACCATGTTCTCCTTTAAATACCATTTTCGACGCAAGTGTAAGCACTTGTCTTCTGTGGATCAATACCCCGGTACAACCTCTACTTTGATCTGTCGTCGAGTATTACCCCATGGTATCTTGAGATTATCTTGGAACTGCGTAACTTCCTATGAGTTCTTCATCAAGTACTACATACTCACTGATTATAATTTTTCATGGGCTCTGAGTTATTAAACACTCAAAGACACCGATAACTGAACCGAGTCCGCATTACGGTTCAACAACTCTTACTAATATTCTTTACTTACGAGTTTGTACCCGATCATGTCATTCCTAGCCTGATCGGCCATATCATTACCATGCTAAATTTTAACTGTGCTACCTGGTCCTTAATCCCGGAGCACAACTTTTGACAATGAGCTAAGCTTACGTCGATCTTCCTCGTCATATCAGTTCGCCTTGAACAACAATCTTGATTTCAAGTTTGTGTCGTACCTATGGTTCCAATAACCTCTTGCTTCATCATTCTTTTGACTTGATGTGATCGCGGATCGATTACATCTTCGTGGAATCTCTCGACAAATGTGTCATGATCACCATCTACATTCTGATGCTCTTCCAGGATATCAATTGAATTAATGATGAGAAATACCATCCTTGCCCTCGATGATTTGTGTTGTCATCGACCACTTTATTGCGTTCCCTCCAACAAAAACTTGTTTGTGTTCTGTGTTATACCTCGAGTTCCTTGCTACCTAGCATTTGTTCTTCTTTACCATGGAGTATTACCATCTTTTATGTCAAGAAGGTCGTGAGGATTACTCCACCTCTTAAGAATTCTTGGTATGGTGATACTTCTCACCCTCACCATTCTTTCTTGGTACCCGTGTTGTTTCTAACTGAAATACCGACAATTGAACTACGAGGTGTGAATTCAAAACTTCTAGCAACCATATTGCTTTGAAGTAATGGTCGAGTTTCATTCTAATTCTTTTGTTCGTCAAGTCACCACTCTAACATTGATCGTGCAACCCAACCCATATTCGGGTGCACCTTTCAACCAATGTTTAATTGAGTATGTTTCCTCGAGCATACATCATTATACCATTTGATCTAAAAAATGTTATCTCCTTGTTCACATAATTGTGGAAATCCATCTTGTCGGAAATCTCGATGGATTATCGCCGAGCCCATCAGCCACCTCCTCCTCTCCTTGGTTTAATGATGAACTATTGTTTCAGGAACCCACTCCCATAGTTCATCTCCTAAGAATCCTGAAATGTCATTTCGTCTATTTGTGTTGCACCTTTTATTCTCGGACATCCTGAGTCTGAGGTATCATTACACCAATCAGATCTGAATCTCGGTCAGATATGATGGTTGGGACAACTTTCCAAGAGTTATGTTGTTGGCCCTTTGATGACTTGGTAACAGGATGTCATGCCTAGCACCCCCCCTGGCTGGAGGACCTATCATTATGGTTTATTTGCAACGATAACCATTCTTCTTGGAGGAAATTGTAAGACCTATGTTATAAACTGTTCCTGATGGATCCATTGAGTATCTAAAAACCGGCCTTTGCTTGAAGACCATGTCAATGCCATCTTGAAGCATGTCTGTGATACTCTGATTTTCAACAAGAACATTTGAAGCCCAATGCTAAATGTTTCTTGCTCAATTATCCAAACACCGTTGTATGGGTAATGTCATGAAATTTCTCTCCCCTACCTAAGGAGTTTTCTACATAATATCCTGTCATAGATATCTTGCTCTGCTTGTCCTTGGGAAGGATATACCCCTGATATACATGTTTAAGCACATTTTCCTTCCCGTTGTTTTGTTCAAACTTTCTTGTAAACTACTTAACCGAGCAGTGGTAATCCCCTGCTTAGGTAAACACCTCGGTGTACCTTCCTGTCTGGTGTAACCCTGTTTCTACTGTTGATGACTTCTGGTAACCGCCGATGGACGAGAACTTTGCCTATTGGTCCGCCTCGTTAAACGAGCAGGAAGGTGGTTCTCTTCGTCCCTCGCCCTTGGTACCAACGTTGTTGCCGACATAACTGACATGGTACTCTCTGACATGCCTTGCTATCATGACCGTGAAAGATGTCACTGCTCCTATTAAAATAATAATAATAATAATAATAATAATAAAACCACATGGTGGGCCCATAACCCACAGTTCCACAGGATGGAAACCTGACTGTCCTGTACACCCCCTATTCCCAAAGTTATTCCTCGCGCGTGGACTCGTATGTAATTCACGGGCCACTGTCCTAGTGATCTATTCTGGTATCAGACGCAATACTTACTCTCGCTACTCTGAACCCCTTTCTCACTCCGGTTCAGGCTTCGAGCAACTATCTATCCGCTTGGAGCCTCTTATGGTACCTTCGTACCTTACTCTCGAGGTATTTCATATGTTCAACTCGTGAGATAATCTTATACTAATTCATGGGTTAACCCCAGATTGTTTCCCTCAAAAGCATTATGTCGTAGTGAGCTGCCCTTTATCCTTTTGTAAGTACGATGGAGTTCCGGAAGAAATGATGACAAGTTTATCATGATGCATCGGAATAAAGAATTGAAGACATCAACGAAAGGGATTGACTTCTTCGAGGAGATCCGTTTGAATGTCGTAACCAGAGCTTTCCCCCTTACTCCCCTCTTAAATCTCGGGACGAGATTTCTTGTAGTGGAGGAGAATTGTGACGCCCGGGTAATTAAGCTACAGTAATCCCCGCTAATGATGCCACGTCACCTCGGTTACTGTGGATAAACTCGCGTTAGTTCGGAACCTAGTTCGAATTTCAAATTCAAAATCGAGCAAACAATAAAAGTTTTCAAATATTAAAATTTAAATGTTCGGAGTGAACCAAATAATACATAGGTAATTATGGTGGAGAAACCAAACTTTGATAAAAATGTTTAAAGGCCCTAAGACAATTAAAACAATAGTGAAAACAATTAAACAAATGCCTATTGAATTTATAAAATGCTAACACTATTTTATTATGGGTTAAGAATTAATCTCGTAGTAGTTTATTGGTAAATACAAATTAGGCACTAGTGGTAATTTTATAAAACTGAAAATAAAAGAAACTACAAAATAAATAAAAGAAAGAAAATACAAAAGAGAAACAAAAAAAACAAAAGGAGGAGAAGCCCCCCCCCCCCCTGCTGGACCGCGGCCCAGCTGGCCATCGGGCCAACCAGGCCGGCCCAGGTCGGCCCCCCACTCCTCTCCCTTATCCACTCCTCCTCCCCACTCGTCCCACCGACACCCCCCACTCCACCCACTCGCCCCCCCTCCTCTCTCCCGATCTGGATCGGGATCCAGAGGAGACCGTCGCCGCCAGGCCTCGTCGCCGCCGAACGCCGTCCCCGTCCTCCTCCTCGACGGTCCTCCCCGACCGCCGTCAAGCCCACTGCCCCGTCCCCTACTCCCCCCTGTGAGCTCCCCCTTCGCCCCCCTCTCCCCTAGGTCGCCTCGGTCGTCGCCCTCCCCGCCCGCGGTCGACGCGCTCCGGCGCCACCGTCGCCCGCGCCCTGCCGTGTCGGACCGTCCCGCCCCCGCCTCTCCTTTCCCCGACCGGCTCCACCACCGGGCCCCGACGAGCTTCACCGCGCCCGGGCATGCGCTTGCCGCGCCCGCGACCTCCCGTGACCGCACCCCGGCCTCCTCTCCCTCCGGCGACGCTGGCCCCGTGCTCCCCCGCCTCGGCCACGCGCCCCGGCCACCGGCCTCCCTCGTTGCGCCTCCGTCCCCCTGCTTCCCCGCCGGCGCTCGCCCCTGCGCCCCCGCATCCTCCGCACACGGCCGCGGCCATGGCCGATGGCGCCGGCCCCCAGCGCTCCTCCGCGCGGCCGCCTTTCCACAGGCCACGGCCGGCGCGCCCCGCTTCGGCCCTGGCCTCGCCGTGGCCACCGCCCCCTGCTCCGGCGCCTTGCCGGGTCCGCCCGCACCTGGGCGTGCGCCCGCTCGGGCCGCGTCCTGCGCCCGCGCCCGCTAGGCGGCGCCCGATAGGCCCCTGTGCCTATGGCACGTGGGGCCCGCCCTGGAACGTTTAAAAAAAAGAAAATAATAAAATTAAAAAATATATTAAATAAATAAATAAATAATAACTAAAATAATTAAAATATTAAATAATTAATTAATTAAGTAATTAATTAAGTTAATTAATCCTAATTAGATTAACCTAATCACTAATTAATTTAACTAATCTGTAATTAACCTAAACAGAGAATGACAGGTGGGTCCCACTGAACCCACACGTCAGGTTGACCAGGTCAATGGTCAACGTTGACTGCTGACATCACTCTGATGTCATGCTGACGTCAGCATTTACTATTCTGGATAATGTTGGATTAAATAATTAATTAAATTCCAGAAATTAATAAAATCTTTAGAAAATCATATCTTTTAATCCGTAACTCGGATTAAAATATTTTCAACATGAAAGTTGCTCAGAACGACGAGACGAATCCGGATACACAGTTCGTTCGTCCGCCACACACCCCTAACCTATCGAACTCGCAACTTTCCCCCTCCGGCTCCGCTGCCTGAAAACACGAAACCCCGGGGATATTTTCTCGGATGTTTCCCCCCTTAACCGGCATCACCTCATACCACATTAGGGCACGCCTAGCATCGTTACTTGTCATGTCATACATCGATATGCATCTGTTTACATGGTATTCATTGTTTCTTCCCCCTCTTCTCTTCGGTAGACTACGAGACCGACGTTGCTGCTGCCCAGTTCGACTACGGAGTTGACGACCCCTCTCTCTTGCCAGAGCAACCAGGCAAGCCCCCCCCTTGATCACCAGATATCGCCTATTCTACTCTATACTGCTTGCATTAGAGTAGTGTAGCATGTTACTACTTTCTGTTATACCTATCCTGATGCATAGCCTGTCCTTGATACTACTGTTGTTACCTTTACCTGCAATCCTATATGCTTAGTTTAGGATGCTAGTATATTCATCTGTGGCCCTACATTCTTGTCCGTCAGCCGTGCTATACTATCGGGCCGTGATCACTTGGGAGGTGATCACGGGTATATACTATATACTTTATACATGATACATGTGGAGACTAAAGTCGGGTCGGCTGGAGGAGCACCCGCGCGTGGATCTTTGTGGCGGAGCGACAGGGCAGGTTGAGACCGCCTAGGAGAGAGGTGGGCCTGGCCCTGTTCGGCGTTCGCGGATACTTAACACGCTTAACGAGATCTTGGTATTTGATCTGAATTGGCTACGAGCCTATACGCACTAACCAACTACGTGGGAAAGATATGGGCATTCGGCGTCGTGGTATCAGCCGAAGCACTTCGTGACGTCAGCGACTGAGCGGCGCACGCCGAATTGGACTGGAACGCCACTAGGCTAGGTCTGCTTTCGGCCGCCCACGCAACGTGCAGGTGTGCTCAGGGCGATGGGCCCAGACCCCTGCGCGCTTAGGTTTAGACCGGCATGCTGGCCTCTCTGTTGAGCCTAGGTGGGGTTGCGACGTGTTGATCTTCCGCGGCCGGGCATGACCCAGGAAAGTGTGTCCGGCCAAATGGGATCAAGCGTGTTGGGTAAGTTGGTACACCCCTGCAGGGAAGTTAATCTATTCGAATAGCCGTGATCTTCGGTAACAGGACGACTTGGAGTTGTAGCTTGACCTTATGACAACTAGAATCGGATACTTAATAAAACACACCCTTCCAAGTTCCACAGACAACCCGGTGATCGCTTTTCCACAGGGCGACGAGGGGAGGATCGCCGGGTAGGATTATGCTGGATGCGACTGGAGATGCTACTTGGAGATGCTACTTGGAGATGCTACTTGGAGATGCTACTTGGAGGACTCCAATCTACTCTCTTCTTCATGCTGCAAGACGGAGGCTGCCAGAAGCGTAGTCTTCGACAGGATTAGCTATCCCCCTTTTATTCTGGCATTTTGCAGTTCAGTCCACCGATATGGCCCTTTACACATATACCCATGCATATGTAGTGTAGCTCCTTGCTTGCGAGTACTTTGGATGAGTACTCACGGCCCCTTTCCCTTCTACCTGGTTATCGCAACCAGATGCTGGAGCCCGGGAGCCAGACGCCACCGTCGACGATGATTCCTACTACACTGGATGTGCCTACTTCTACGTGCAGGCTGCTGACGACGACCAGGAGTAGTTAGGAGGATCCCAGGCAGGAGGCCTATGCCTCTTTCGATCTGTATCCCAGTTTGTGCTAGCCTTCTTAAGGCAAACTTGTTTAACTTATGTCTGTACTCAGATATTGTTGCTTCCGCTGACTCGTCTATGATCGAGCACTTGTATTCGAGCCCTCGAGGCCCCTGGCTTGTATTATGATGCTTGTATGACTTATTTTATTTGTAGAGTTGTGTTATGATATCTTCCCGTGAGTCCCTGATCTTAATCGTACACATTTGCGTGCATGATTAGTGTACGATTGAATCGGGGGCGTCACACTTGTGTGGGCAGGCTGTGCATATATCCCAGCTAGTGATCGAGTTGCTTTATAAAAGTGCAGATCCATTAGCTGGGTCTCTCTCTGAGGCCATTTTCAATCGTGTGTGGAACCAATTTGAAGAAAAGGATATCGTTGGGAGAGGGGGTGGCGCAGCAATGTTGCCAGGAGGAAGATGGCTCCATCCATCAGCTAGTCGAGCTCCGTGTCCTCATGTCAGGCTTGGCTTGGAGTGCTGACAACGAAGCATTCTACATGGTATGCACCCAGATCCGCTTCATCTGCTGGGATATATCTAGGTTTGGACCTATTGCAAATTGTTGATCTTCAATCTGTTGCATTAATACTGGGAGGGGTCAGTTGATGGTGTCTTCAGCCATGGCCTTGACCCTTGAGGGGGAGAACGTTGTCGGTGGACCAGACCTGCAAGCAAACCATCTATCCGACCAGAACGGGGAAGCTGTAGCCGACTCCAGAGAGGATGGTGACCACGGCATAGAGCCATAGAGGTTGTGGCAGAGCTTGATCCCGACGCCGACCATCTGCTTGGCGAGGCAGGGCAGCCTGTTCTGTAAGAATATGACGAGTTTGTGATGGTTTGGTAAGATGACGAAGATTCAGAGGGTGAAGAAGAAGTGGCAAGCCACAAGCGTCCCCGCCTGTGCTAGACGCTAAATCAAGTCAATGGACCAGTTGGCTAGAACTAGAAATTAAGTGCGTATATTTTGTGTTTATGCCTCTGTGTATTTTGCTGGAAGCTTAGTGTGTCCATTGCTGGGAGGAACTGTCTCTAAATTAGTTGTTATTTTTTAGGGGAGATTATAGTTGTTATTATTGTAGAGTAGTAGCCAACGTGAGTGTGGACTAATGTTTAGGCCCTGTTTGGTTCCAAATAAATCACCAACTTATAAGTCGAAAAGTGTAAAAAATGACTTATTTTGCCAAACGGACCCAACTTATAAGTCACCCCAACTTATAAGTCATAAGTTGCTCCACCCCAATTTAAAACTTATAAGTCACCCCTTTTGCATGGGTCCCACCACCTTTATATAAAAAAACAAGGTAAAAAGGTGTGCTCAGATGACTTATAAGTCAGATGATAACCAAACAGGCATGATTTATAAGTCACTGATTTTAAGTCACTTGACTTATAAGTACTCCCTCCGTCCGGAAATACTTGTCTTCAAAATGAATAAAAGGGAATGTATCTAGATGTATTTTAGTTCTAGATACATTTCTTTTTGTCCATTTTGATGACAAGTTTTTTCGGACGGAGGGAGTATGACTTATTAAAACAGGCTCTTAACGGAATCAATAACTCCCGAACGAGCCGGGTTTTAGCAAATCCTCCCGCGGAGCGTTCAGGATGATTCTGGGCCGCCCGAACGAGTTCCATTGTTTTCCCCCTCCCCCTGGACACCACTCCCCCACTTTTCTTTTTCGTTGCCGGATTTGAAGACGGCCGACCAAATCAGGCCGCCGGGACGGCGCGCTGTGCTGGAGATGTGTTGGGCCGGCTGCGTGTGGCCCAGGCGAGCGGCGGATTGGTGCAGCGTCGAGCGGGACGAGCAGGCGAGCTCCTGCTGGATGCAGAGGAAGCAGAGGTCGGCGTCAGTGGACTTGGCGAAGGGCGCCGCGACGAAGGCGAGTTCGGGAAGGCGTGGAGGAGCGGATCCGGCGCAGGGAGACTGTTCCCGGCGGCGGCGATGGATCTGGAGGACAGTGGAGCTCCATGGCGGAGGCGTTCTGGCCGGCGCGGCGGAGATGGCCGGCCAAATCATGGTAAAGCGCGGCCACCTGGAGGCGACGGCCACGGTCGCGTGTTCTTCGAGCTCAGCGTCCATGGGCGACGAGACCCTCCTCCTCGTCTTCTCCGTCCTATTGGACGCCGCCGACCTCGTCTGATGCTCGGCCGCCGGGAGGCGACGACGCCATCCTGCACTGTGGCGCCCTTCACGACCATAAGCTGCTCATGGGCAACGGGCACATCCTCCTCGTCTTCTTCGGCCGCTCAAGTGCCGCATTTGAATATAGTCTTAGTGAACAGGTTCAACTTTTTGTGTCACTAGCTCAGCACTGATGGTGATTCGATTTTTTAAGCCCAGTCCATATGTTGCAATTTTTGTGTGATTCATTTTCTCAGTCGTTCATGAATTTGCAGAAACTGTTTACTTATTGTTGTCATGCTAATTGACAAATATTGCATGACAAACTTTTATATTAGAAATTATAGTTGATGGTATCTTAAAATCTGTTTTATGCCATGCAAACACAAAATATGTTGTCATGTCGCCTCAACTTCTGCAGTCATCCCAAATTAAATTATTTTTGACCATGGCAATACATCATAATAAGTTGCCGTGGAAACACAAAGTATGTTGCCGTGTCGAAATCATGTTTTCTTTGCCATGGCAAGAAAAATATAATATGGTTTGCCATGTTCTGAAGCTGTTAGTACTATTTCCATGGCAATTTAGGCCCCGTTTGATAACAAAATATTTTCTAAGTATTCCCAGAATACTACCATTTTTTATAATACTGTAGTTTTTATTACAAAGGGTTGTTTGGCTGTCTCTAAAAACTGTGATTTAAATACTTCAGTTTTTGACAAACCACAGGATTTTCTCTGCATTAAAAAAAAAACCCATACCTCTTTTTTTTAAACTGGGCTCACTGAGAAAAGAGTCCCTCGCTTATACTTTTTTCTCAACACGCCTCATGTCCACGACCGTTTTATTAGGATCTTCTGCTTGGTGATCTAGTTAGCTCGCTTCCCTTTGGTGCTTCAAATTACAGCCAACCACAAAATCATTTTGAAGATGTTGTTGCCGTCCGGATAGCCCAGCTAGAATACGTGTCTTCTACGCTGTGTGCATGGCTATTCTTGGTGCATGGCCGAGTAATTGCATAAAATGGCTAGCTAACTAGAAAAACACGTGTGTTTGCAGCTGCTAATGGTTTTAGCTAGCTAATTTTGTGTCGCTGAAAACGGAATAGCCAAACAGGTTGTCTGTATTAGCAATACCACAAAGTATTCTGTTGTGTTAAAACCGTGGTATTTCATACCTGCAGGCTAAATTACTGTAGTTTTTGATACTTAGGTTTTTGGGATACTTCGTTATCAAACACAATGTTCTTCTCAACAAACTGTTGCAATTTGTTTGTAAAAATTCCATGGCAATTTTTGTAAATTTCACATGGCAATTTTCTGAAATTTGTGTTAGCTAGAACATGGCAAATTAAACTAAAATTAGTTTAATTTGCCATGTGAATAAAAGTATTTTTGCCATGAAAAAAGTAGATTAAATTTTCCATGTGAATAAAAGTATTTTTGCATGGCAAAATAGAGTAAATTTTGCCATGGAAAATTAAACGAAAATTTGCCATGTGAATAAAAGTATTTTTGCCATGGAAAAATAGAGTAAATTTGCCAAGTGGGTAAAGGTATTTTTGCATGGCAAAATAAAGTAAATTTTGCCATGGCAAATTAAACTAAAATTTGCCATGTGAATAAAAGTATTTTTGCCATGGCAAATTAAACTCTTTGCCATGTGAATAAAAGTTTTTTGCCATGGAAGAATAATGTAAACTTTTGCCATGGCAATAATAGAGTAAAATTTGCCATGCCAAATTAAACTAAAATTTGCCATGGGAATAAAAGTATCCCATGTAATTTTTGCCATAAAAAAATAGAGTAAATTTTGCCTTGGCAAATTAGACTAAATTTTTTGATGTGAATAAAAGTGTATTTTTACCATGGAAAAATAGTGTAATTTTTGCCATGGCAATTTTTCTGTTCTTGACTTTCTAGTTTGTGTGCAATTACCAGCTTTTTAATACTTGGGCCTTTTGTGTGCATACACTGGGACATTTTTCTGGCCCACTTTCTTGAACCTGGACGTATCGACAAGGTTGCTCGTGAAGGAGGGGTTCGGGCTAGAGCGTTCCCAAATTGAACAATTCTGTTCGGTGGAGGGCGCTCCGAGATCGAATGTTTCTGTTCGGTCCAGCGCCTGCGCATGCCGAACGTTCAGTCCTTATCAAGATCCATGTCTAATTATACGAGATTACACCAAAATACCTGATGCTGTTAAGCTGCAAAATGCACCTTGTACTTGTCTAGCTGTATCGATGGAGGTGGTGGGGGGGGGGGGCAGCTAAAGTACCCACGGGCGACTTGGTTTGGCCCAACGTTTGTACCAGCGACGGCGTTAGCGAGCCATCGCATTGAGCGGCTGTTGCGTGGGCCACAGGTACTGTTTTTATATTAGAAATACGAAACCAAATACTCCCTCCTTCCCTATTTATAGGGCTTATTTCAAAAATTTCGGTTTCCCGTTTTATGTCTCAATTTGATTGTTTTCATCACATGCTTAGATTTTAAGGTGCATTAATTCATTGCATGCAAGAATTATGAGAAACTTGACCAATGCATGTATTTCATGCATGCATTGCAATTAATGCATTGGTAAACATTATTCTTTGAAGAAAATAAGCGCATTAATTGAGTGATTTTACAAACCACGAAAAGTATTTCATCACTCATCATCTATCTTGATTGGTGAGATTTTTGAATTGAGGCCTATAAAACTAGCCACAATGACATGCCCATGTTACTAGTCTATGTTACTACGAGAGAGGATGTCCTACGCGCAGCGGCATCTGAAGCCATATATCTAGCCGCACACTTCATCGAGTTGATCCATGCATTGACTAGCTGTGGAAATGACCCTGGAGTCATACATCGCTATATACAAACGAATACGATGGCCACGTCAAGCTAGGTGGGCTCATCCCCTGCGGGTACGCATCTGACATAAGGACTTTTGTACCATGTGGGCCCGGTTTGGTTTTACTAAAGTGTCTGGGTGACATAGACTAGGTTGCGTGTACCTACATTAGTCGGTCCTTTGTTCTCACCAGTTGCACCTAGCACGCGGACCTGCTGGAACTGAAAAAGGGCCGCCTGAGGTCCGGCTGGATCTACTCATGGCGAATCCCAGCCCAGAGCGATGGCACCGGCGACGGGCAAGAGAAGTAAGGGCTTCTTTGATTTAAAGGAATTTTATAGAATTTTTGAAGGATTAAAATTCTTAAGATTTTTTCCTATGTTGGTCCTTTGATTTATAGGATTGGATTTCATAGAAATTTTTTCTATGAAATCTTTTGTACTATATTTCATAGGAAATTTAACATCCATTCGAACCTCTTTTTACAATTTTTTTGTTTTTCCCATGGCATCAAACAATCGTTACTAATTTTATAGGATTTAAATGGGCATGTCACTCTAACCCTACACTTCTCCTATTTCTATGTTTTCAAAATTCTATGAATCAAAAGAGGCCCTGAAACTCTTCTTTTCTATGTTTCGTTGTTGGTCGGCGCCGGTCTTGCAGATGGACATGAGCCGGTTAATTTGTTGGGCGAAGTAAGGAAGGGAGCTAGAGCGCTGGACGAATTGGGGACGAGATCTTACCTTGCTGCGTGGCGGAGTGCGCTTGCGACGTAGCCCGGAGAAATCAAGAAAACCTTCGATGCGGCGAGCAATGCACCTTGTTTCATCTACAGCTGTGTGAGAGAGGTTCTGCATTCAATGCGGGTGCGGCTAGAGGGTGGGGTTGGATTTTTCAACGTACCGTGTGCAGGCTGCCTCTCCGACAAGATGTCGTGGGTCATTCTGACCGCGCGGCCATTGGCATGGACGCTACTGCACGGCTCGCACTGCATGCCTCGATGATTGATGCATGTAGGCCGCGTCGCTGCTATTAGCTTAACAAATGTGGAATGTGTTTTTCTTTAATTCAACGTTAATTTCCAAATGAGGTTACATGATGGCGTTGCACGCATTGGTCATCTTGCCCAACGAAAAAACAAGCGACACGCTGCCCACTTGGTGAACAAATAGTCTTTTCTAAATAATAATACGTTTATTTTGCAGCCGGTCCTTCGGCGTCCGTCACGTTCGGCCTTTTTTTTTTGTGAAATAAGAGCTTCCATTCATTAAACAACGGGATTACAATCGTTCTACAGACAAACAACTAAAAAACGTGGTACATAATTTATCCAAAGACATTTTCTCCTAGTTGATGTTGCCTGCTTAGCACACAAATGTGCACCTTCGTTAGCCTCACGACCAACAAAATTTAATTGGAAAGACTGCAAACTCCCGCTGAGCTCTTCTATTTCCTGGAGTATCAGAGCTATGACAGAACGATTTTGGTTTCAGTCCCTCCATAGCTTAACAACCTCCTAGGCATCAGACTCAACGATAACCTTTGATAGACCAATATCACAGGCGAGTCTCACACCATCACGTACGGCAAGGGCCTCCATAATTAAAACATTGGCCGTCTGACCATACCAGATGGCTTGGCCCCGTAGTAAGGCACCACAATGATCACGAACAATCACACCTGTAGCTCCCTCATTATTGTTTGGCGAGAAGCTAGCATCCACATTGAGCTTAATAATGCCAGAAGCTGGAGGTTTCCACCTTGGCCGCTCCTTATGGTGTTGCTTCCCTGAAGCCTGTCCTGTTAGTGTAAGATCATAGGCAATATCAGCAGTCCACTTCACAGATTTAGACACGGATCCTACTCTCTTTTCATGGTGTCGAGCATTCCGCTCAGATCCTACAGCCCATCCACCACATAATATAACAGCCGCATCTTCAGAAGAAACTTTGCTGCTATCAATCAGATCTACAGTCCAAAAATCTGGGTGAAGCTCCGGCACCTTGACTGAAGTGAGATTCTTCAACTCCTGCCAGAACAATTTGGCCCATGTACAGTCGAACAAGGCATGTTTGATGGTCTCCTCTCTACCACATGTTTGACAGAATGAGATACAATCCATATGCCTCTCATGGAGAATCGCTCGACAAGGTATAAATTTTTTAATGACCCTCCACCAGAAGTTACGTACTTTTGGTGGTACTCGCATTTTCCGCTTTTTCCAAAACAATTGTTTGTCGCCATTCGATCTGGATGCTAAACTGATAGAGTGATTCATTTCCAGAAGAGCTCGGTAGGCTGACCGTACTGAAAAATTGCCATTTCTCTCCAAATGCCATGCCCATCCATCTTCTGCCAATCGGGCAGTCGGAATTTGCAAAATAGCCCGAGCATCAACTGGCATAAACTTTGCTTTCACGAACTCCTCATTCCACTCACCCGAGTCCGGGTTTAATAATTCTTCCACCAAATTTATTCCTGATGATTGCAACTTAACAATAGGCTTTAGCCCAGGATTAGTAGGGATCCATGGGTCCTCCCAAATTCTTGTTGATGATCCATCGCCAATGCGTCGAATGAGGCCCAACTCCAAGGCTTCCCTGCCAGAAATGTTTGCCCTCCATGTTTGTGAGGAATTTCTCTTACACCCTACAGTCATAAAATTGCCATCATTAAAATATTTTCCTTTCAACACCCGTGCACACAACGTCTCCGGGTAACAAATCAAACGCCACCCTTGCTTCGCTAGCATAGCTTTATTGAAGAGGACGAAGTCTTTGAAACCCATGCCACCGCATACTTTGGGTATGGTGAGATCCTTCCATTTGACCCAATGCATCTTCCTTTTGGTCTCATCTCCCCCCCACCAGAACCGGGCAATTGCTGCTATTACCTTTTTACACAACTTCTTAGAAAGCTTGAAACAGCTCATGGAATATGTCGGAATAGCTTGGCAAATTGATTTAATCAATACCTCACGGCCTGCACTGTTTAGTAATTTTGGCGCCCAACTTGTAACAAGTTTCTTAATAGTAGCCACAATATGATCAAAGTGCTGATCAGAGGATCTTCCCACAGCCGTAGGAAGTCCCAAATATCTTTCCACCAAGGCTTCCGTCGGAATCTCCGTATTTTGATGAACTGCCGTTTTCATAGCCTCGTCTGCATTGCCGCTGAAAAATATAGCCGATTTGTTTTTATTCACCATTTGCCCGGAACCCATACGATATTGTTCCAACACATCTTGCAATCTGTGAGCACCCTCCGTTGTTGCTTGTGTAAATACCAAACAGTCATCAGCAAACAACAAGTGAGATATCCAAGAGCAATGGATACCAACTCTCACCCCCTTTGATAAATGTCCTACACCATAATTCTTTAACATACAAGAAAAGCCTTCAGCACAGAGAAGGAATAAATATGGCGAAATAGGATCGCCTTGTCTGATACCCTTTGTTGGCTTGAAAACTTCAGAATAGTTGCCATTAACTCTAACAGAGAAAGAAACAGTCTCCACATAGGCCATAACTCTATCGATCCATTGTACAGCAAAACCCAACTTACCCATAATTGCTCTCAAATATGACCACTCCACACGATCATAGGCTTTCGCCATGTCCAACTTTACCGCACATGCAGCAGCTTTTCCTCTTTTCCTCTTCAAATAATGGATGCATTCATAGGCTAGTAACACATTGTCCGTAATGAGACGGCCGGGAACGAACGCGCTTTGTTCTTCCGAGATTAACCCCTCAAGAAAAGGTCTCAATCTTAGAGCTAGTACTTTCGAGGCAATTTTGTAAGGCACATTGCACAGAGAGATTGGACGGTACTGAGAAAATTCCTGCGGATTCTTACCTTTCGGTATGAGAACTAAGACAGTCGAGTTAACAATATCAGGCATAGTACCTCCCTCCAGAAAATTCCTTACCGCTGAACAAACCGTACCTTTCAATAAATTCCAGTGATGAATATAAAAACCAGCTGTGAAACCATCCGGCCCCGAAGATCTGTCCGGATGCATCATGAATAAGGCCTGCTCAATTTCATAATCTGTAATTGGCTCACACAACTTGATATTCATTGCATCATCAACCTTCTGTTGCACCCAATTAGTCACCAAGCTCGGATCAGTTTCAACTTGGGCTGTAAAAAGATTCTTATAAAAGTTGATTGCCTCAGCTTCCAAATCAGCCTGGGCGGTCACAACTGATCCATCCTCTCTTCTAATAGACTTTATTTTATTAGTTCTGGATCTTTCTCTCGCTTTTGCTTGAAAGAAACCAGTGTTGCGGTCTCCCTCCGCAAGCCAAAGAGCTCTAGAACGTTGCTTCTCTATTCGCCTCTTCCCTTGCTAGCAATTCTGAAATCCTATTCATTAAATCCTTTTCCTCCTTAGTTGGACCAGACCGAAGAGATCGTTCCCTTAAATTATTTAGCCGAGCCCGCATAGTCTTTAGTTGCTTCTTTACAGAACCAAATTCAGTCCTGTTCCAGTTTTCCAGCTTCTCTCGAACTGCACCTAGAGCATGGTAGATGTCCTCCATATTATTCGCACCCCCTTGCCAGGCCTCTTCCACTATATGAGTATACCGATCATGCCTAGTCCATGCATTCTCGAAGTAAAAAGGTCGTCCTCCTTGGTTCTCTTCAATCCATTCCGATTTTCTTACAGAAATTAACAAAGCACAATGATCAGATTCGCCACATTGCACATGATTCACAGAAGTATTATCAAAATACTCTGTAAATTTATCATCTTCCAACACTCTGTCAAGTCTGACTTTTATATTTCTATCACCATGCTGTCGGTTATCCCATGTATAAGGTGTCCCATAGTAACCCAAGTCATCAAATCTGCAGTATTCAACTGTATCTCTAAAGGCCTCCATCTTCCACTCCTATCTTTCATTGCCTCCTATTTGTTCCGATGCATGCAGGACCTCATTGAAGTCACCTGCACAGATCCACGCATTATCAAATTCCTTTCTCATGAACTTCAATAAATCCCAGCATCTTTTCCTCTTAGATCTCACTGGATCGCCATAGAATCCAGTAAACCTCCAATCCCCATCACCAACATTGTCATTCTGTACCATAACATCTATATGTGAATTACTGTATGATTTCAGTGACACCTTAGAATCATTATTCCAATAAAGGCACAATCCTCCACTTAATCCAATGGCCTTAACTCCAAAAGCATTACTGAAGCCAAATCTCCGTCTAAGATCTTGAGCTCTCTTCTCAGTCAACTTGGTCTCCGAAAGAAAGAGCAGACCCGGGCGTTGCAACCTAACGAGGTCACTAATTTCACGAACTGTCTCGGGCCGCCCACAACCCCGACAGTTCAAACACATAATATTCATTGTGCCTGGCGGTCACCGTCAAGAGGTGCCGCCGATCTCGCATCAATTTGTTCAGCAACAGAGTAATCCACTATTGTACCATTAGCCCCTTTAATTTTCTTCTTTTTAGCAAAGGGTGGACTCCCCCTTCCTGTACCATGGTTAAACATACTACAGACAACACACCAGCTGACAAGAATAATCTGTCCACTGCCATCCCTGAAGGTTGATACTTCATTGTTCAATGGCATCACAACAGTAGGAAATGTCCTCATTTTAACCCTCCTTGTGATACATTTCTTTATCTTGCCTTCCTGGGTTAAATTCCCATGAAGCCTTTTCACAAAAAGGGCATCCCGTATCACGCAGATAGCAACAGGTCGAATAGAAAGAAAAACAGCAGGGATAAAACTTCCATCAAAGAAGACAAGCTTTCTGTAATTTCCAAGGATTTGACCACTCCATGGAAGTGCATCGCCGTCACGCCCACTGCGTCGCCCAATCCACTGGGGCTGGTGGTTGAGGTCACCAGGCGGCCAAGGTCGCAAAACCAGCGTACCAATGGAATAGTCATCAGCGCCGTCAACGCCGCCGGCAACACATACAACAGGAGCAATACAACAGGGTCGCTGCACCTCAATCGTATCTTCCCGCACACAAGCATGCACATCTGATGCCACTGGTGTCAGGGAACAAGGATATGGTTTTCGTCGATCCTGCTTGATTGGCAGCCGCAAGTCCCCCAACCCGAACAAGGACACCACCTTGTCCCGCAAAAGCCTGAAGCTTCGCGCTGGATTCTGCGAGCTGTGGACGAATTGCGACGCCCGTGCCTTCCACCTCTCCAACTCCACCAAATCCACACCAACACAGCCAGTCTCCATTCGCAAGGAGGTGTCCAGAAGCCGCGTAGGAAGTCGCCGAACCGGCGAATTGGAAGAATCACCGGAAGGATCGAAGAAACGAAGGGGAAAGGAGTTGGGGATGGATCAGGACACAGTAGTGGATCTGCGCGACCAGAAAGATAAAGGAAAGGAAGGTGGATGTTGGAATCAGGGATCAGGGAAGAAGATGATGAGGATTGGAGAGTAGATCGGCAGAATCGCCAAATTCGCCATCCGGCAGTCACTGTAGCAGGGGAAAGGGGAAAAGCTGTCCCACAGAACTCCACGTCGTCTATCTTCACGTTCGGCCTTCCCTCTGCTTCATTGCTGCCCGCCTGCTGTACAACGTGTGCGAGTGTGCACTCTGTCTTATTGGTGCATGGTATTTAAATAGGAAGAAAAGGTTACGTTACACAGTGCTTCAGGCAACAGCCTTGTACTGCCATTTGCAGAGTGTTCTTCCTTGATGTCAGACTGTCAGGTCGTACTGCCAGCGTGCTCCAATCTAATATGCATATACGTTGTCATCCCGAAGTCCACCGTTTCCTATACTTTAACTAGCATGCCATGCTGATGCGAATCGCGAAGGGCCATGCATCGTTGATGTCGTGCGTTCATATGCCGCTGCATGCAGCCCTGCACTTCTCATGTTACTACCTCTATGATGAAAAATACTTCCTCCATTTCAAAATATAGTGCGCTCGCATTTCTCGAGATCTAACTTTGATCATAAATTTAACCAACGAGACCAACTGCGACGGGAGAAAAAATAATATAATTGAAAACTTATTTCAAATACGAATTCACTGATACAATTTTTGCCCCCGCCGCAATCGGTCTTGATAGTTAAATTTACGGTCAAAGTCAAAGCACGTGGATAGAGGAAGCACTGCATTGTGGAATGAAGGGAGTAACATAGTATGTACAACACTTCATTTATTAGGCTATATACACATCTTGCCTTGATATGTGTGATGTTACGCATACTAGTAGTAATTAGCTATGTGACTATTTTCATCTCTTTATTTATTTATTGCATGCCACATCATTTATTTAACCTAGATATGTGTAATGTTACTACTATCTATGTTACTTTTATTATGGGTAGTCTAAACCGGAACGGAGGTAGAATCAATTTTTTGTCGAAAAGGATCACCTGCTCAATGAAATTGCCAGTAAAGACCTCCTCTAGATAAAACTGACAAAAAAGACCCCCTCAACCGTGATGATAGGCGCGCCAGCCGATACGTGGCACCTGCCGCCGGATTGGTTTAGCAATGCATATTGACACATGCATTGGTTTAGCAATGAGCTACTCTATGCATTGGATTAGTTATGCCGAGCGGGAGCTGGATCGGAACGGGAGACAGGAGGTGGGCCCTGCCGCCACTACGCGAGGCGGCAGCTCGGGACACGTGCTGCTGCCGCCATGCCCGCTGGCGGCAGGCTACGAAGCACAGATACGGCGACACTGATACGGCGATACCGGTACGGCGATACGGGATACGGCAATTTCTAAAAACAACAATACGGCTATACGGCAAGCATATATAAACTATAATAAAATGACATGTAATTAAAACACACATAATAAAATGTGTGAGATGGGATCAAAATACCGCCTATTGGTTGCCTGATTGTTTCCATGCCTCCTTTCTTTTCACTCTTGAATGATCATCCAGGCCCTCAACTCCTCATGGTGATTGCAAAATAGAAAATACATCACATGATATTAGACTTGATAATATGAAATAGATAAGCATGAAAAGTGAAGTTGTAAACAAGTTGGCTTGGGGCAGTAGCATACCAAATGATGAAATTAATATAAACTTCCTTGATCTCAGCCTCCAACAAATTCCAGCAAGTTTCAGTTCTAAATTCTCAATGACCATAGCAAAATAATGCAAAAGTTCACTAAGTTGACATGATAAAAAGGAATCCACAGTCAAATAGTACATTACAACATAACAACAGGAACAGGAAGATACAAGGCCATGTGACCATAGACCCATAGTCGAAAATACATTACAACATAACAACAGGAACTCAAGTGAGAGCATTCATGATCTCAGCCTCCAATTCAGGTTCATCAAGTGTCAGGTTAGCACCTTCAAGGATGCCAACACCAGTGAAGCTCTCAACCCCATCTCCACCCACATCCCACATCCGGCTTGGCCCAGCATGATAAGCCTCAGATTGTCTTGAAAGCAAACGCAAGTTGTTATGTGAGAACACTAAATCCTCAGCACGTTCAGGAGTGAGCTTGTTTCTCTCGGAACTATGGATGAAGGAATATGAACTCCAATTCCTTTCACAACAAGACGAAGATGAAGGCTGACCAAGTAACTTCAATGCCAAACTTTTCAAGAACTTTGTGCTTCCTCCATGAGTGCCCCACCATTGCTTTGGTTCAAAATCATCTCTATCTTCAATTGAATCTGCATTCTGGAAATCATTCATCATTAGAGCAAAATCCGCAAATTCTTTCTTGACGGTCTTGTGGTCATTTGGATCTGGAAATAACTTCTGCAAACACTGGTTTCTCATTTGAAAAATCTCATTATCATCAAGGGGGGTAACACGGCCACGGACTGCCCCAACCCAATTTGGACTGTAGTACCTATTAACATGACAACATAAAATCAGCAAACCTTTTAAAGTTGAGAACTTGAGATTGTCAAATGACAAACATATATAAAGAGCAAACCTCGGATTCAACGAGTGAGCCAAACAATGGAGGGGGGTACTACTCTTCTTCCAACGTTTTAGAAGTTTTTTCTTGATAACGATATAGAGAGCACAATCTTCATTGAGCTCCTTCTTTTCATAACGATAAATAGGAACTCTCACCTATGAACATGGCGACAATTAAAATCAGCAAGCAATACACATCAATAATTCCCAAATGAAGATGAAGAAAGCTAAAAGAATCACTCACCTTCTCCATCATGTCGTCCCACATCTCATATATCAAATGGAGAGATGGTTTGTCCGTGTCGGTCAGCCTTATCATTGCATATATGGGTGAGGTGAAAGAGACAATGTATGCAATTTTATCCCACCACACATCACTCAAAATAAGTTCCTTCACCCTTTGAGCTGTAGGAGGATCATCCTCTCTATAATTAGCCCAATTTGCATGAACCACCATTAGTGTGAGTGCATCCTTGATTAAAAGAAACCTCTTCAACATGATGACAACACTTGCAAATCTGGTTTATGCTATGTGAAGAAACTTAAGTTTGCTAAACTCATTCAACATTGACAACCTCATGCCATGGGTCATTATGAAGTTCTTGACAAAGAGAGCTAGTTCGGAAACCTCTTTTATAAAGTTAAGAACTTCAAAGTCTTCATCATGCATCTTTGGATCACATATCTCCTTCAACACAAGATTGGGGCAGTGCACAATGCAAGGAGTCCAGTAAATATTGGTGTACTTTGCTTGGATCATCAATCCAGCACCTTTGACATTGGATGCATTGTCCGTGATCACTTGGACCACATTCTCGGATCCAATCTCCTCAACCACTTCCTTCATCCTCTCAAATACAAATTGCTTAGATTTGGTCTACCATTGAAGACAATGAACAATCAGCAAGTAATTTATAAAAAAAGAGACAAAAAACGAGTTAATCTAGGTTTTTACCTCCCCTTCAGTGTTGACCGCCTTTAGAAACATTGGACCACTCTCTGTCACAGCCATGAAGTTCAAAATTGGTCTCCTTTGAGGGTCAGCCCACCCATCAGTCGCAATAGTCACTCCTTTGAGCGGCCATGTGGACTTGAGGGGCTCTAGCATCCTCCCAACATGTTTCTTCTCTTTTGCAAGACAGGTTGTCCTCAATGCGTTATATCCAGGAGGCACATAGCCACCCATTTCATTTTTTGCGATAAAATTGTAGGACTCCCAATAGTAAGGATTTCTTGCTAGATTGAAGGGAACCCCTATAGACAAAATAACTAGTAAACAACAATGCTTAAAAAAAGACAACAATAATTGACATTGTAATGCAAAGTTTCATACCTCCGGTGATGAACATTCTGTTGGGGAACGTTGCAGAAAACAAAAAATTTCCTACTCGTTTCACCAAGATCATCTAGGAGTTCATCTAGCAACGAGTGATTAGATGCATCTACATACCTTTGTAGATCGCGCACGGAAGCGTTCAAAAGAACGGTGATGATGTAGTCGTACTCGACGTGATCCAAATCACCGATGACCAGCGCCGAACGGACGGCACCTCCGCGTTCAACACACGTACGGGACGGGAGACGTCTCCTCCTTCTTGATCCAGCAAGGGGGAAGGAGAGGTTGATGAAGATCCAGCAGCACGACGGCGTGGTGGTGGATGCAGGGCGTCACAGCAGCAGGGCTTCGCCGAGACTACGAGGGAGAGACGTAACGGGGGGAGATGGAGGCGCCAGGGGCTGGTGTGTGAAGTCCCTCCTCTCCCCCACTATATATAGGGGTGCCAGGGGGGCCCCGGCCCTAGTAGATGGCATCTACTAGGGGGGCGGCGGCCAAGGGGAGGTTTCCCTCCCCCCAAGGCACCTAGGGGTGCCTTCCACCACTAGGACTCCTCCTAGGGGAAAACCCTAGGCGCATGGGCCTTGTGGGGCTGGTGCCCTTGGCCCATGAAGGCCAAGGCGCACCCCCTACAGCCCATGTGGCCCCCCGGGACAGGTGGCCCCACCCGGTGGACCCCCGGGACCCTTCCGGTGGTCCCGGTACAATACCGATAACCCCGAAATTTGTCCCGATGCCCGAAATAGCACTTCCCATATATAATTCTTTACCTCCGGACCATTCCGGAACTCCTCGTGACGTCCGGGATCTCATCCGGGACTCCGAACTACATTCGGGTTTCTGCATATACATATCTTCATAACCCTAGCGTCACCGAACCTTAAGTGTGTAGACCCTACGGGTTCGGGAGACAAGCAGACATGACCGAGACGACTCTCCGGTCAATAACCAACAGCGGGATCTGGATACCCATGTTGGCTCCCACATGCTCCACGATGATCTCATCGGATGAACCACGATGTCGAGGATTCAATCAACCCCGTATGCTATTCCCTTTGTCTATCGATATGTTACTTGCCCGAGATTCGATCGTCGGTATCCCAATACCTCGTTCAATCTCGTTACCGGCAAGTCACTTTACTCGTACCGTAATGCATGATCCCGTGACCAGACACTTGGTCACTCTGAGCTCATTATGATGATGCATTACCGAGTGGGCCCAGTGATACCTCTCTGTCATACGGAGTGACAAATCCCAGTCTTGATCCATGTCACCCAACAGACACTTTCGGAGATACCCGTAGTCTACCTTTATAGTCACCCAGTTACGTTGTGACGTTTGGCATACCCAAAGCACTCCTACGGTATCTGGGAGTTACACGATCTCATGGTCTAAGGAAAAGATACTTTGACATTGGAAAACTCTAGCAAACGAACTATACGATCTTGTGCTATGTTTAGGATTGGGTCTTGTCCATCACATCATTCTCCCAATGATGTGATCTCGTTATCAATGACATCCAGTGTCCATAGTCAGGAAACCATGACTATCTGTTGATCAACGAGCTAGTCAACTAGAGGCTCACTAGGGACATGTTGGTGTCTGTTATTCACACATGTATTACGATTTCCGGATAACACAATTATAGCATGAATAAAGACAATCATCATGAACAAGGAAATATAATAATAATGCTTTTATTATTGCCTCTAGGGCATATTTCCAACAGTCTCCCACTTGCACTAGAGTCAATAATCTAGTTACATTGTGATGAATCGAACACCCATGGAATTCTGGTGTTGATCATGTTTTGCTCTAGGGAGAGGTTTAGTCAACGGATCTACTACATTCAGGTCCGTATGTACTTTACAAATCTCTATGTCTCCATCTTGAACATTTTCACGAATGGAGTTGAAGCGACGCTTGATGTGCCTTGTCTTCTTGTGAAACCTGGGCTCCTTGGCAAGTGCAATAGCTCCAGTGTTGTCACAGAAGAGCTTGATCGGCCCCGACGCATTGGGTATGACTCCTAGGTCGGTGATGAACTCCTTCACCCATATTGCTTCATGTGCTGCCTCCGAGGCTGCCATGTACTCCGCTTCACATGTAGATCCCGCCACGACGCTTTGCTTGCAACTGCACCAGCTTACTGCCCCACCATTCAAAATATACACGTATCCGGTTTGTGACTTAGAGTCATCCAGATCTGTGTCGAAGCTAGCGTCGACGTAACCCTTTACGACGAGCTCTTCGTCACCTCCATAAACGAGAAATATTTCCTTAGTCCTTTTCAGGTACTTCAGGATATTCTTGACCACTGTCCAGTGTTCCTTGCCGGGATTACTTTGGTACCTTCCTACCAAACTGACGGCAAGGTTAACATCAGGTCTGGTGCACAGCATGGCATACATAATAGAACCTATGGCTGAGGCATAGGGGATGACGCTCATCTCTTCTATACCTTCTGCCGTGGTCGGACATTGAGCTGAGCTCAATTTCATACCGTGTAACACAGGCAAGAACCCCTTCTTGGATTGATCCATATTGAACTTCTTCAATATCTTATCAAGGTATGTGCTTTGTGAAAGACCTATGAGGCGTCTCGATCTATCTCTATAGATTTTGATGCCTAATATATAAGCAGCTTCTCCAAGGTCCTTCATTGAAAAACTTTTATTCAAGTAGGCCTTGATGCTGTCCAAGAGTTCTATATCATTTCCCATCAACAGTATGTCATCTACATATAATATGAGAAATGCTACAGAGCTCCCACTCACTTTCTTGTAAACGCAGGCTTCTCCATAAGTCTGTGTAAACCCAAACGCTTTGATCATCTCATCAAAGCGAATGTTCCAACTCCGAGATGCTTGCACCAGCCCATAAATCGAGCGTTGGAGCTTGCACACTTTGTCAGCATTCTTAGGATCGACAAAACCTTCCGGCTGTATCATATACAATTCTTCCTTAAGGAAACCATTAAGGAATGCCGTTTTGACGTCCATTTGCCATATTTCATAATCATAGAATGCGGCAATTGCTAACATGATTCGGACGGACTTCAGCTTCGCTACCGGTGAGAAAGTCTCATCGTAGTCAACCCCTTGAACTTGTCGATAACCCTTAGCGACAAGCCGAGCTTTATAGATGGTCACATTACCATCCGCGTCTGTCTTCCTCTTAAAGATCCATTTATTTTCTATGGCTCGCCGCTCAACGGGCAAGTCAGTCAAAGTCCATACTTTGTTTTCATACATGGATCCTATCTCGGATTTCATGGCTTCTAGCCATTTGTCGGAATCCGGGCCCGCCATCGCTTCTTCATAGTTCGAAGGTTCACCGTTGTCTAACAGCATGATTTCCAAGACAGGGTTGCCGTACCACTCTGGTGCGGAACGTGTCCTTGTGGACCTTCGAATTTTAGTAGGGGCTTGATCAGAAGTATCTTGATCATTGTCATTAACTTCCTCTCTAGTCGGTGCAGGCACCTCAGGAACATTTTCTTGAGTTGCGCCATTTTCCGGTTCAAGAGGTAATACTTCATCAAGCTCTACTTTCCTCCCACTTACTTCTTTCGAGAGAAACTCTTTCTCCAGAAAGGACCCATTCTTGGCAACAAAGATCTTGCCTTCGGATCTGAGGTAGAAGGTGTACCCAATAGTTTCTTTTGGGTACCCTATTAAGACGCATTTTTCCGATTTGGGTTCGAGCTTTTCAGGTTGAAGTTTCTTGACATAAGCATCGCATCCCCAAACTTTTAGAAACGACAGCTTAGGTTTCTTCCCAAACCATAATTCATACGGTGTCGTCTTAACGGATTTCGACGGAGCCCTATTTAAAGTGAATGCGGCAGTCTGTAAAGCATAGCCCCAAAAAGAAAGCGGTAAATCGGTAAGAGACATCATAGATCGCACCATATCTAACAGAGTGCGATTACGACGTTCGGACACACCATTACGCTGAGGTGTTCCAGGCGGCGTGAGTTGTGAAACTATTCCACATTTCCTTAAGTGTGTCCCAAACTCGTGACTCAAGTATTCTCCTCCACGATCTGATCGTAGAAACTTGATTTTCCTATCACGTTGATTTTCAACCTCACTCTGAAATTCCTTGAACTTTTCAAAGGTTTCAGACTTGTGTTTCATTAAGTAGATATACCCATACCTACTTAAATCATCAGTGAGGGTGAGAACATAACGATAGCCACCGCGAGCCTCAACACTCATCGGACCGCACACATCAGTATGTATGATTTCCAATAAGTCGGTTGCTCGCTCCATTGTTCCTAAGAACGGAGTCTTGGTCATTTTACCCATAAGGCATGGTTCGCACGTGTCAAATGATTCATAATCAAGAGACTCTAAAAGTCCATCAGCATGGAGCTTCTTCATGCGTTTGACACCTATGTGACCAAGGCGGCAGTGCCACAAGTATGTGGGACTATCATTATCAACCTTACTTCTTTTGGTACTCACATTATGAACATGTGTAGCATCACGTTCGAGATTCATAAAGAATAAACCATTCACCATAGGAGCATGACCATAAAACATATCTCTCATAAAAATGGAACAACCATTATTCTCAGATTTAAAAGAGTAGCCATCTCGAATTAAACGAGATCCCGATACAATGTTCATGCTCAAAGCTGGCACTAAATAACAATTATTAAGGTTTAAAACTAATCCCGAAGGGAGATGCAGAGGTAGCGTGCCGACGGCGATCACATTGACCTTGGAACCATTCCCGACGCGCATCGTCACCTCGTCCTTTGCCAGTTTCCGCTTATTCCGCAGCCCCTGCTTTGAGTTACAAATGTGAGCAACTGCACCGGTATCAAATACCCAGGAGCCACTACGGGCACTAGTAAGGTACACATCAATTACATGTATATCACATATACCTTTTGTTTTGTCGGCCTTCTTATCCGCTAAGTACTTAGGGCAGTTCCGCTTCCAGTGACTGCTTCCCTTGCAATAAAAGCACTCAGTCTCGGGCTTGGGTCCATTCTTTGGCTTCTTCCCGGCAGCTTGCTTGCCGGGCGCGGCAACCTCCTTGCCGTCCTTCTTGAAGTTCTTTTTACCCTTGCCTTTCTTGAACTTAGTGGTTTTATTGACCATCAACACTTGATGTTCCTTCCTGACTTCTACCTCTGCTGATTTCAGCATAGCAAATACTTCAGAAATGGTCTTTTCCATCCCCTGCATATTGAAGTTCATCACAAAGCTCTTGTAGCTTGGTGGAAGCGACTGGAGGATTCTGTCAATGACCGCATCATCCGGGAGATTAACTCCCAGCTGAGTCAAGCGGTTATGCAACCCAGACATAGTGAGTATGTGATCACTGACAGAACTGTTTTCCTCCATCTTACAGCTGAAGAATTTGTCGGAGACTTCATATCTCTCGACCCGGGCATGAGCTTGGAAAACCATTTTCAGCTCTTCAAACATCTCATATGCTCCATGTCTCTCAAAACGCTTTTGGAGCCCCGGCTCTAGGCTGTAAAGCATGCCGCACTGAACGAGGGAGTAGTCATCGAAACGTGCCTGCCAAGCGTTCATAACATCTTGTTCTGCAGGGAGAACGGGTGCGTCACCAAGCGGTGCTTGTAGGACATAATCTTTCTTGGCAGCTATGAGGATGATCCTCAGGTTCCGGACCCAGTCCGTATAGTTGCTGCCATCGTCTTTCAGCTTGGTTTTCTCTAGGAACGCGTTGAAGTTGAGGACTACGTTGGCCATTTAATCTACAAGACATATTGCAAAGATTTTAGACTAAGTTCATGATAATTAAGTTCAACTAATCAAATTATTAGTGAACTCCCACTTAGATTAGACATCCCTCTATCCATCTAAGTATTACATGATCCGAGTTAAACTAGACCGTGTCCGATCATCACGTGAGACAGACTAGTCAACATCGGTGAACATCTTCATGTTGATCGTATCTTCTATACGACTCATGCTCGACCTTTCGGTCTTCTGTGTTCCGAGGCCATGTCTGTACATGCTAGGCTCGTCAAGTCAACCTAAGTGTTTGCATGTGTAAATCTGTCTTACACCCATTGTATGTGAACGTCTGAATAAAACACCCGATCATCACGTGGTGTTTTGAAACAGCGAACTGTCGCAACGGTGCACAGTTAGGGGGAACACTTCTTGAATTTATTGTGAGGGATCATCTTATTTACTACCGTCGTTCTAAGTAAACAAGATGCAAAACATGATAAACATCACATGCAATCAAATAATAAACGTGACATGATATGGCCAATATCACATAGCTCCTTTGATCTCCATCTTGGGGCTCCATGATCATCTTGTCACCGGCTTGACACCATGATCTCCATCATCATGATCTCCATCATCGTGTCTCCATGAAGTTGCTCGCCAACTATTACTTCTACTACTATGGCTAACGCGTTTAGCAATAAAGTAAAGTAATTTACATGGCGTTTCTAGATGACACGCAGGTCATATAAAAGAATAAAGACAACTCCTATGGCTCCTGCCGGTCGTCATACTCATCGACATGCAAGTCGTGATTCCTATTACAATAGCATGAACATCTCATACATCACATATAGATCATTCATCATTCATCACAACTTTGGCCATATCATATCACAAACCACTTGCTGCAAAAACAAGTTAGACGTCCTCTAATTGTTGTTGCAAGTTTTACGTGGCTGAATTAGGGTTCTAGCAAGAACGTTTTCTTACCTACGTTAAAGCCACAACGTGATTTGTCAACTTCTATTTACCCTTCATAAGGACCCTGTTCATCGATTCCGCTCCAACTAAAGTAGGAGAGACAGACACCCGCCAGCCACCTTATGCAACTAGTGCATGTTAGTCGGTGGAACCGGTCTCACGTAAGCGTACGTGTAAGGTTGGTCCGGGCCGCTTCATCCCACAATACCGCTGAAGCAAGAAAGGACTAGTAACGGCAAGAAAGTTGACAAATCTACGCCCACAACAAATTGTGTTCTACTCGCGCAAGAAGAACTACGCATAGACCCAGCTCATGATGCCACTGTTGGGGAACGTTGCAGAAAACAAAAAATTTCCTACTCGTTTCGCCAAGATCATCTAGGAGTTCATCTAGCAACGAGTGATTAGATGCATCTACATACCTTTGTAGATCGCGCACGGAAGCGTTCAAAAGAACGGTGATGATGTAGTCGTACTCGACGTGATCCAAATCACCGATGACCAGCGCCGAACGGACGGCACCTCCGCGTTCAACACACGTACGGGACAGAAGACGTCTCCTCCTTCTTGATCCAGCAAGGGGGAAGGAGAGGTTGATGAAGATCCAGCAGCACGACGGCGTGGTGGTGGATGCAGGGCGTCACAGCAGCAGGGCTTCGCCGAGACTACGAGGGAGAGACGTAACGGGGGGAGATGGAGGCGCCAGGGGCTGGTGTGTGAAGTCCCTCCTCTCCCCCACTATATATAGGGGTGCCAGGGGGGCACCGGCCCTAGTAGATGGCATCTACTAGGGGGGGCGGCGGCCAAGGGGAGGTTTCCCTCCTCCCCAAGGCACCTAGGGGTGCCTTCCACCACTAGGACTCCTCCTAGGGGAAAACCCTAGGCGCATGGGCCTTGTGGGGCTGGTGCCCTTGGCCCATGAAGGCCAAGGCGCAGCCCCTACAGCCCATGTGGCCCCCTGGGACAGGTGGCCCCACCCGGTGGACCCCCGGGACCCTTCCGGTGGTCCCGGTACAATACCGATAACCCCGAAATTTGTCCCGATGCCCGAAATAGCACTTCCTATATATAATTCTTTACCTCCGGACCATTTCGGAACTCCTCGTGACGTCCGGGATCTCATCCGGGACTCCGAACAACATTCGGGTTTCTGCATATACATATCTTCATAACCCTAGCGTCACCGAACCTTAAGTGTGTAGACCCTACAGGTTCGGGAGACAAGCAGACATGACCGAGACGACTCTCCGGTCAATAATCAACAGCGGGATCTGGATACCCATGTTGGCTCCCACATGCTCCACGATGATCTCATCGGATGAACCACGATGTCGAGGATTCAATCAACCCCGTACGCTATTCCCTTTGTCTATCGATATGTTACTTGCCCGAGATTCGATCGTCGGTATCCCAATACCTCGTTCAATCTCGTTACCGGCAAGTCACTTTACTCGTACAGTAATGCATGATCACGTGACCAGACACTTGGTCACTCTGAGCTCATTATGATGATGCATTACCGAGTGGGCCCAGTGATACCTCTCCGTCATACGGAGTGACAAATCCCAGTCTTGATCCATGTCACCCAACAGACACTTTCGGAGATACCCGTAGTCTACCTTTATAGTCACCCAGTTACGTTGTGACGTTTGGCATACCCAAAGCACTCCTACGGTATCCGGGAGTTACACGATCTCATGGTCTAAGGAAAAGATACTTTGACATTGGAAAACTCTAGCAAACGAACTATACGATCTTGTGCTATGTTTAGGATTGGGTCTTGTCCATCACATCATTCTCCCAATGATGTGATCTCGTTATCAATGACATCCAGTGTCCATAGTCAGGAAACCATGACTATCTGTTGATCAACGAGCTAGTCAACTAGAGGCTCACTAGGGACATGTTGGTGTCTGTTATTCACACATGTATTACGATTTCCGGATAACACAATTATAGCATGAATAAAGACAATCATCATGAACAAGGAAATATAATAATAATGCTTTTATTATTGCCTCTAGGGCATATTTCCAACACATTCTTGCAATGAGAGCATCAGCTTGTTGTCGAACCTCTGCATGAAAACTTTCTGAAATCCCAGATTGCTTTCCTGTTGCCTTTCTTTTCCTTGATGATGCCAATGAACCAGATTCCTCAAAGGGTGGTAGAGGAAGTGTGTTCCTAGTTTTACTATGTGAAATAAGTAGAGCAGTTGCCTTATCTTCCTTGCGAAGTTCCTCAAAGAGAGGTTGTGTTATCTTGGTACAAGAGTTTATGCCTACATTTAATATCTTAAGAAGATGCGCTCTTATTCTTGTATAGCTGCCTGGGAAATCATTCATACAGAAGTGGCAACAGAAACGTGTGTTGCCTCCTCGACTTGATGGGTCTCTTGCTAGTTTTGTAGCATGCTTCCAGAATGGGTATTTCGGATTGACAACACCATTCTCAACCTCTTCCCCTGCACCATCAACCTCAATGCTGTTGCTCGCAGTACCACCGACTGAAGATTGGCTTGCTGCCATGCTACTGCCCGCAGATGACATGGTGTATACTTGTATCTTCTTCCCTGGCAACAGGAGGCAACAGCAACATCAGCAAGTAATTTTACCCCACAAACATCAATAAGCAGCAAGCTAGCAACATCAACAAGCAATTTTATCCAACATTAGCTAGCAGGAACAGATCGAACTATTACTAGAGTATACATCTATGAGCTATGAGCCTATGACTATGAGAGTGCTATTTCTGCCTACATAAATGGATCAACGATACATAAAGCCAGCATAGACAAGCCCCAAGCATACATCAATGGATCAACCATACATCAGTACAACACATTGGGGCTCGGGTGTTTACCTTGTGTCGCCGGCGGAGAAGAGCAGAAGAGAGGCAGAGATGGGATTCCAGGAAGGGGCTGGGGCGAGCCACTCCAGGCGGCGACGGCGGCGGCGACGGCGAGCCACTCCAGGCGGCAGCGGCGGCGGCGGCGGAGAGCAACTGATTGATGTGGCGGGGGCGGCGGCGCCGCCCTCGATCCCTTCCTGGTGAGTGGTGACGACAGGGTGCGACCGTGCGAGAGAGAGAGCTAGGTTTAGTCGACCCATCGTGGGCTATTGGGCTCGCTCGGGGCTGCATCGGCGTGTCCCAGCCGTGTCTCACGCGTTTCACAGCCGTATCGGCATTTTTTTCTTTTTTTTTAAATCAAAAAAGGGGATACTTCTGGGATACCGTATCTAAGCCGTATCCGGCGTATCGGAGTATCGGTGGCGTACGGAACGGCGATACACAGAAATCTGCCGTATCGGTGCTTCGTAGGCGGCAGGTGCTGCTGCTGTTGCGCGTCCGACGGGTCCCACGTGTTGGCTGGCGCGCCTGTCGTCACGGTCACCTGCGTGTGTTTCGGCGGTCACCCGCGTTGACACATGCATTGGTTTAGCAATGAGCTACTCTATGACGTATGGGTCCCACGTGTTGCTAGAAATTTATGAAAGAAAGAACATAATCAACATTAGACTCTATTTGTAGAGTTTATCGCGGAGAATACAATGATGCAAATAGATTGAAGTTTTATACATTGATTTAAGAGAAATAATCATCAAAAGAGGGCGATATGCACGTACAAAAGCTAGCCAGATTTATAGTTCATGTACACCCAGTCGTCTCATAGATGCATTGCTCTCTCTTTTAAATACTAGCAAAAAAGGCCCATGCGTTGCAACGGGAGAAACAAATCTTGCACGTCCTAGTTTGTGTTTCCACTTGAATGGCACATATTATGACTGAAATTTGTTGGCTGATCAAAAAGAGCAATTCGCTTTAGTACTAACTTCCACTTTGCACACTTTTTCAACTTGTAATGTAGTGTAATCATTTGTCCTAGAGGAATAGCTTCAAAATCAGAAATAGCTAGCAGGGACCCGAAATCATCTGATCACCAGCTGCTCTGCTCAGCTCACCGTGACTTCATTTGTACACTTTGTTCGTTCACTCAATATAAGAGATGAGAGAGATACAGTAGTATTCATAAGAGAATCTATTCACCAACTGATGGTTACTCATCACATTACATTATAACTTTCCATCTTTAACTGGAGCACCAGAGTGTACGCAAGCAAGCATTGGTTTGTAACCCATAGAAGACCATTTTTTTAACCTACAAAAGAGAGAAATTTAGTCCATATGGGCATCATCCTTTTGCACATAGCTAGCACGGACCTGAAAGAGATACAAACAAACATTTTTCTGAATATTAGTACAGTACAAAGTCCTGGGTAGGAAAATCCATTGGCGCGCTCTTCCTCGCCTGGTCATGGTATCATTCACCGTTCGTCAGCATGCAGATCAGACACAGCAAAAGATTGTGGGACATACCTGATTTTAATAATGTAACAGGTTGGCCAACGATACCGTGATGTCGTTGTGATGGCCACACCCGTCGAGTTATCCTGTGGGATGCCGCCGCCGATCTGCTGACCCTGATCCGATCAAACCTGAACAGCCACCGGAAAAAGGAGTCAGCTAGTCATGTACGCCTCCTTCATACAGTCTACGATCTTCATAACACCTCTCTGCATGGTATCACCGCGGCAATCGCCGGAGTTGTCCATGCGACCACCGACGATGTGCACCCGTCGCTGCAAATGGATCGTCGTTATCCATTGTACGCTTCAGTAGGTGCAGCAAGTGTACCAAGAACCTACATAACTACTCATTGATCGGTCCAACGCTGCGAGTGTGGGGGTTCAATCGCTTGCTGCATCTTCCGCTACAAGTAGCCCACTCAATACTTCAGCAGGTTCTTCAATCGCAAGTCCAATATCTGAGCAGCAAAAAAAAGTCAAAGACCTGAGCAGCAGAAATTTACGAGTGAAGTTACCACCAGTGGAATTCAGAACAAGATAGATCAGCCGAGGTTAATGCACTGCATCAACCTGACTCAAACTCCATGTTGATTTTTCAGCAGCATATCTTGTTGCGGTTCTCCTCCCAACCAATCAATCCATGCGACGGTCTTCTTAGACTGTAGGAATACAATTACAAACTATAAGAAATGGGAACAACGAACCCTGTACAATTCACAACAGCTATTAATTTCAGGAAACAAACCAAAAAATGGTTTCTAATTCTAACTGCAATCTACTTTCAGGGATTCACATTAGTGCAGATCATTCAGTACAATATTTTTTGCCTAGTACACTGAAAAATCAAGGGGGCAAGTAAGTGCAGTCCCATAGCAAAATTCCTCTATACAGAAAACAACCTCTCAATACAGAAAACAGTAACTGTCAGAAGTTCAGAACAGAACTCGCAATGGATAACAGCATTCAGAAGGTTGTATCTTTCACTATACTCAGCGAAAATTTCAGAATAAATTATCCTTGGAAATTTCAAACCAAATACTGAAAATACATCCATAGACCCATGGACAGATTCAGCCTTGAAGTTACTTTAAAACGCCGCGCAAAATAGGAAGTCATGCCTGAAACTGCAGTCTGACGAAGACTAATAGTAACTTCAGATAGGCATATCTCCTAGGAAATCTGACGAAAAATTGCAAATAAATATTCGTTCGAAAGGTCTTGAAAAGATATATACAACTTTTATTTTAATGGTCCGGTCATATTCAACACCTAAAACCCTCAAAACGCAATCGATCAGTTACTGCACGCACTGCAAACAGAGTTGTGCAAAACAGAGTTGCGAAAACAAACAACAGGAATGGAAGGATTACTTCACTTCATACCTACAACAGATCACGTCCCTGCCTTCTCTATTTCGCTCTTTCTATCTCTTCCCTGCAGCAAACCTTCTTTCAAGCTGCCTCAAACACCATGGGTTTGGATGGATTGGTGTCCTCCTGAATACTCTGGCCCATGAGGCTTTGTTGTCCTAGTCAGAATTTGAACTTATCAATAGTTTAACCTATCCAGAAAGTGCAATGACAACCTTAAGAATATGCTCTCCTGAATCAGATTGGGATTGGATCGGAGAAGCTCACCTTGGCCTCCTCACATCAGTCGATGCTTGATGCTCCCCAAGCCGAGCCATGGTCTTGATTGCCGCATCCAAACCTGCTGCAGCACACAACACACACCTATATTTCGGCAAGCCCAAATTCACCTGCATTATTACATCTGCAAAAAATCATTACCAGGATTGCAGAACAAATACACAAGGTTTCACACTTTTGCTGGGACTAAGCTACATAGTACATACTGAGACATAAGCCATGTACCGAAATAATTACTCTATACCCAAAACCAAATAATAATCTAACTCAAAATAGCTCTTTCATGTATCACATGTTTAGATTCAAATACTGCAGTTGTCGACACCTCTACAACAATAATATGTTATCCTCCATTAATCATTCATATGATCCTTAGATCATCGATCCACCAGTACTGGTACTACATGAGTCAGGAAAGAAATCTTCCCTTTTCACAACAAAGGTAGCACACTACCCACTTCCTTATTTGTACAATGTACTGTGTGTCATAGTACAAAGCCTATACCCATTCATTAATCACTCACGCTCTCCCACTCACTTTGTATTGTCCTCATTCTCTCTTCTCCATACCATTCCCTTGACTGATACATAGCAGCACTAACTGAATTTTGTCGCTGGATCACACAACGTATCACACATTCAAACTATCCATGTAAGATTGGCACACAAGATCATCAATAAGAGTCTCCCTCAATTGCATATACATGCACAAAAAAGAAGTGGAATTCAGAAATTAATCAAGTAGATGTTGTACCTGAACCTCCTGTAGGATTTGGGGGAGGTGTCAGCGAGCCAGGCGTCCAAGTCCTCATGCGACGACGGCGCGTCGACGGAGAGGATGCGCAGGATCTCGGCGGGCGCCATGGTGGAGGTCGCGGCGGATTGGGCGGCGCCGGATCGGGTAGAGGAGGTGGAGGGCGCGCGGGTCCGGGAGGGAGGCGCCGGATCTGGCAGGTGGAGGTCCCGTGGCGGCGTTCGAACCTCCAGGGTGAGCTCGAGGACTGGGCATTGGCGCTGGCGCTGAGCTCCTGGAGAGAAGGAGAGAAAAGGAGATTAGAGAGAGAGAGAGAAAGAGAGAGAGAGAGAGAAGGAAGGGGAGCGGCGGCGTGACCTGGGAGTCGCCGGCGCCGATTGTCGGACGATGCGCGAGGGAGGCCGGGGAGGAGGAGGGTCGGGCGCTCTGCGGGCGCTGGTGGTGGTGGCGTACGGGAGCGGCGGCACTCAGGCCTCGGCGGGCTGGATCTGGGTCGAAACGTTTTTTCCACTTTAAAAAGGACCGCGGGTTGAATTCAAAGAAATACAGGGGCGTTTTTGCAAAAACGGCGACGACGGACGACCAGAAGCAATCGTTTATTATTAGAGGAAGATTTTATATATGCAGAAGAGGTGTCGTGCGCTGTCTAGTCATCTGTCAGGCCAAAAAGAAGGTGTCACCGCTCCCTAAGGCGACAGGGGCCACCTCCTATCTCCCGTTCCGTTTCAGCTCCCGCACTCGGCCGAAAATTTGTTACGCGGCGCCTGGTCCAATGGCGGCAGGGGCTGCCGCCTCCGCACGTGGCAGGCGCGCCACCAGGCAAGGCTCAAATAACGAGGCATGTGTGACCCGAGAGCCGAATTGCATTTTTTTTCCTTTATTGTACGCTGCTCACCGAAAAGAATTAACTTGGTTGCACGACTCATTTATGTGTGTATTTTCGTGTATTATATCTTCTACTCTCTCCTTCCATCTAGGCCTAATGCGTTTTTCAAAACGATTTTTGACTATTGACAAGATTAATAATTAATGTAAAAATTATATCATTAAAATCTTCTTTCACATACGAATTTGACGGTGTGCTTTGTGTAAGTTGCATGTCATATATTGTTGCTTTAACATTTGATCTAAGTTAACCTCAAAAAATGTATTAGACCTTAAGGAGTATCAGTTTAGTTATTACATTGTAAATTTGTGAATTTTTTCATCATTATTAAATTTTACTAACAATTACATCATTTTTATGCCACTAACCGACCTCCACTATAAGCTTTATTTGTGAGAAGCGACAAGAATCACAAAACCCCAAGAGTATCACGCCTCCACCTTCCCGCTCATCGTCTATGTCTGAAAGACGTTGCCAGTGGCTATTCCTCTATTGGAAAAAAAAATCTATCAGATCAGGTCTGACCCATGAATGATACGTACCACCCTTCATTTAAAATCAGGAGGAGAGATTAGATGCTCTCCGTCCTTAAAAAAGTGTATCTCCAACTTTGTTAAAGAGTAAAATTATTTAAAAGTTTAATATGTTTGTGCAAAAATATATCAATATTTATGAAATCAAATAGGTATATAATGAAAATATTATATCATTACCAAACGCTACTAATTTGACGGCATAAATATTGATATATTATTATATAAATACAGTCAAATATGAAAAAAATTGACTTCTCAAGAAAGTTGAAAATACACTCTTTGAAGGACGAAAGAAGTATTTCCCGATTTGATGGGTAACAAAAGGCTCATGAAAAAACCAAAAAGGATACATAAGCAGAGCTTCAAATTTTGACATTTTATGGAGCCATAATATATGCACACCGATAACTTAAGAAAAGGACATCAAAAAACATCAAAGCATTTAAAACAATAATCAGCACACATCAAGGACTACTTAAATCATTCAAATTTCACATAACACAGGCACATAGCAAATAGTTCAACAGGCATGCCTGGACGTTCAGCCACAGAAAGGTAGCAAAATTTGACGGTGGAAAAGACTCCAGCATAGGACAGCATAGGACAGGTTCCACAGGACATAACACCACGTAAGCTTAACGGTAGCGGCGGAGGGAGACGGTCTGGTTCCTCTTCCAGGTGGCTCTCCTTGAGGGCCTGTTCTTGTGGTGGCGGTGACCCTTGCCACGCAGACCACGGAATTTCTTTCCTGCAGAGGTGAGACCACGCAGCTCACGGTGCTTGTGCACAGGCTTGCAGAGCCAGTTGATCCTTGGATCGTTGCGGACAGCGCTGTGAGCAACATCAACAAGGATGACCTCAAAGTACTTGTAGGTGGAGTCCTACATCACAAGAAATGGAAAAGGAGAGAAATTGATAAGGTGAGAATAATAATTCTCAGTCATTTCAACAAATTTCAGCAAATGAACAAATGCTATACCTCATTCACCCAGTAGGAGTTGAGGACACGAAGACCACCAAGCCTGCGCCCAGCTCTTTCCTCAGCAACAGACCTCTTGTTCCTCTGGAACTTGAGTTGGGTAATACCCTGGTGCTTGGGCTTGCCATAAACAATACCCTTGGGCACTGGGCGCTTCCTGCCACCACGTCTCACACGGATACGGTAGATCACATAACCCTGGAAACAAGAAACATAGGTAGTCAGCTAAGGGAAAACACCAAGCAATTATAACATGGAGAAAAGACTGCAAAGCAATAATAAGAATTAAAGAGACAAACATCTGTTATTGGACTAAAATTCAGAGGAAACAAACTATGGAGCAATTTAACCAAATGGTACTCGTAATATCTAATGCCTTCACGAGTTAGTATAAACTCAAGCAACTTACGGCGTATATGCGAACATACTTGAGTGTGTACAAATCACATAGAAACAGGATCTAAATGTTTAGAGTAAACCATGTCAGCGCCACACAAGTTTCAGGAACAATAGACTGAATGACATGGTCCAAATTACTTCTCAGAAACACGTGTACAATTAAGGAAAGCTGTTAAAACATACAAACATGTGATCAGGGCATCACAGTTGTAAAGTCAGATCCGTTCCAAGACAAACTGCCGTTAATGTGCAATTAAGGAAAGCTGTTAAAACATACAAACATGTGATCAGGGCATCACGGTTGTAAAGTCAGATCCGTTCCAAGACAAACTGCCGTTTATTATTGCAGAAGAATGGCATATAACTTGCATCAACTAAAACTAAACCATGCTTCGACGAGACAGAAAAAGGTACATTTTCCACGCACAACGAACAAAAAAATACATACGCAGAAAACTATATACATAAGACAGCAATCACAAACATAGCCAGCATGATTTTTTTCACGCCCAGCCATGGCATCGTAGAAGGAACATAAGAGAGGATCGGATCTAAGAGATAAACCAAACCTGTTTGGCCTTGAAGCCGAGACGGCGTGCCCTGTCGGGGCGGGTGGGCCTGGTGATGCGGACGATGGCGGGCTGCTGCCTGTACTCCCAGCAACGCACGCGCTGCACGAACCTCATCACGTCGGACTGCTTCCTCCTCCATAGCTCCGACACGAACTTGTACGCGCCTGCCACGACGAATCCATCACAACGAGTGCGCGATAATACGTGGGAGAAGGCAAACAGGCGAGATTGCGGGGGAGAGAGGAGCTGGTAGACGGAAGGGCTCACCCATGGCTGCGGCTGCGGCGGCAGAGGGCGGAGGCGGCGGGAAACGGGAGTGTGTGGTGACTTAGGGTTTCGAAGATGCGGGGAGAGCGGTCTTATATCGAGGAGATGGGCGCGTGGTGGCCGTCGGATGGGCTAGGGTTCTGGAATGGTCGGCCGTCAGGGGTCCAGTGTGCTTTCATGGGCCAGGAAATAGGCTTATCTCCGTGGCACCTGGGCCTAGCAAAACGTCGCGGCACATTATTTGTGCACGGAAACTATTTCCTTTCAAATATAACTTCGACCTAAGAGCTCAATAAGACATACTCGTTACAGTGACCTAACCTGCAGGTCCTATGAATCAGCAATGAAATGCGACAGCGGAAGCGCCGGCTCCTCCCCGCTGCCAAACTCCACCCGAAGATCCTCCTCGTCGTCGCACTCGCAGGCGGCAGTGGTGGCCTCGATGGCGCCTCGAGCACTCATAGATGCAGGAGTGTGAATCTCGACCCTCAGGAAGCAGTGTGGTGATTCGATTGGGGGGGGGGGATGAAACGACCGTGGGGGAACTTTGGCGAGCAAGAGAGGATTAGAGGGAGAATTGTGGAGCTCATCTTGCTCCGCCCATGACCGCCGACGCAACAAAATCAAGGATCTCTCCCCGAGCGCCTCCTCTCCATACTGTGTTGGCAAGGAGGCGAAAGAGCGATCGCGGCGGCTGCACCGGCGGCGAAGGGGTCGGGGTAGCACATGATTTCCTTCGTCTGATGTAGAGTCACCGGATTTTCCTTCGTCCATGGGAGCTCACAAACGCAGTTGTCTCGCTTCCCCAAACCGCATTTTCATTATCTTTTCATGTGTGCTGGGGCCGCGAAATCGGCACGAAGACACAAAGTCATACGCGAACGACACGAGGGGTCCAGCCGTCTAGTCCCAGCCGAGAGACATCGCGCCTTCCGTCTGACATGTGGTAGTCCAGAGCGCTCAAGGAAGCCCTCTCACCTGGAGTGCTCACATCGGTGTATTCCTTGGGAGCTTGGAGTTTTAAAGGACTAGTAACGAGGCACTGCACGTGGGGGCCTCCTATATGGTGCAGCACGTGCCACGGAGTGGACGCGCGCACCCCTGGCTGCCCCCGCGCGCCCATTTTGGGTCGGCCCATAAGCGGCAGCGGGAAAGCCCCCTATTGTCTTGTTTCATTTTTTTCTTAAATAATTAGGGAATTCGAAAACTTTTCAGATTCAAAAAATAATGTGAATTTTAAAAAAGCTTGTCAAGCCAGAAAATGTCCCAGAATTCGAATAATGTTTACGAATTTGGAAAATTGTTCATGATTTCAAAAAATGTTCGTTATTTCAAAAAAAAAGGCTATTGAATTTGGATATTTATGAAAAAAATTGAATTTACCGAACATTTTTAAACATTATGGTGAAATTGTTTTGAATATGATGAACATTTTATTAGTTAGATGAGAAAAAGTTGAAAACACATGGATGAATTGTTTTGAAATATGATGGGTTTTTTTAAATTGATGAACAAATTTCGAATTTGATGAACATTTTTTAAATGATGAATAAAATTTAAATTTGATGAGTTTTTTAAAAATCAATTAACAAACTTCGATTTTGATGAACATTTTTTAAAATGATGCACATTTTGAAATTTATGAACAAAATTTGAATTTTTATGAACATTTTTAAAATCCTGATTTACACATTTTGAACTCGATGAACAAAATTTAAATTCAAATGAACATTTTTTTGAGTTCAATGAACAAAAAAATGTTCATGGATTTGAAAAGAAAATTCACAAAAAAAATGGTGAACAAGTAAACAAAAAAAGGAAAAGGGAAAGGAAGAACAAAAAATAAAAGAAAAAATGAATGGAAAATAGAAAAAGGAACAAAAGAAGAAGAAAGAAAAAACAAGAGAAAAAAGGAAATGAGAAAAACTGGTTCAGGGAAGGTCCTAGAACCTTCCCAAAACCGGTTGGGGTGAATCCCGAGTTCGATGGGCCGGCCCATGGAAAATCTAGTGCTCGAGGGGGGTGCGCACTTTGTTGATAGCCGGCGACCTACGCCGTATAGAAACCACTCTGCACTTGTTGACCAAATTAAACATAACAATCTTTATCTTCACCTTTTTTACGGGATAATCTTTAGCTTTACCTAATAATAAAGCACGGTTGCTTCTATCCGCTCACTGTCACGGCATTTTTGTAGAAAAGTCTCTGAGTTTTTTGGTATTCAACCTGCGGTCCTATTTTAAGTGGTTATATGAGAAAACGTCTAGTTCTTACAAAGGACCCTGCATTTTCGGGTATTCAACTCGCGGTCCCTTTTTAAGTGGCTAAAAATCTAAGAAACGTTTCATTCTTGCAACAAGGTCCATGAATTTTTTAGTATTCAACCCACAATCCAGCAAAGATGGCGCTCGAGCGAGCATGGCGCTTGAGCGGTAGAGATTGGCCATGGTGGTCGCATGATGCAGCAAGAGGAGGGTGTCGAGGTGCAACTGAGTTGATGTTACGAATAGGGCACTAGTGTGGTGTCGGACGGGGTTGAGCCATGCGATGGCGCCATGGGCGGAGGCAGTCGGAGCTGCGCGTCATGGCATAGAACAAGAGGAGGAGGAGCATGGAAAGAAGAAGAAGGCGAATGGATGAGAGTAGAGGCCGGAGAGGCGGCAGCCTCACCGAAGTGGCGAATGCGCGAGGGTGGCGGCGAGCTGGATTGAGGGGTGTCGGGCATTGTGCCTCTCCTTGTGACGGCACTGAGAGGAGATGGGGATCGGGAGGCTGATGGGATCGAGCTAGGTTAGCGTAGTGGGGTTGGCTGGGCTTTAGGGGTTAAGTTGGCCGGCGTGTGAAAAATATGAAGAAAGGGAAGGAAGGCTCCCGTGTAGGGCGTCCATAAATTTAGCGAATCATCCATGATCAAAGGAATTAAGAAGGCTGGCGCATAGTGCGAGCAAATTAAATGGATTCGCCCATAATTTAAGGGAATTAAAGAAGAATTCGGAAGAAGAGAGCATGGTATGGCAAGTGGATTGATCATAATTAGTGGAATGCATGTTGCATGATGCCTTAAATAGCATGCTTGTATGGATAGGTACAATAAAATACCTAGAGAGACCAGGCCTAAGATAACGTTATAAGCATGGCCCTAAAATTGATTCTATCTTCAACGACAATCCTAAAAGCATTGTTGGGCCAAAAAGTTGCATTCTTTTCTCACTTGAGGCTAAAATACACCTCCTACTGATATAAGTGATGAAGAAAGTTTGTCTTGATGCAAAAATTGCTACAAATGATGCCAAAAACATTGCGTATGAACGCTCAGATAGTGCAGAACTGCCAGAGTTGGCCACATCCCGCGCAGGGGGCCTACTGTGCTACGCATTGAGATTCTAGAATTCTATTATTTTATCACATTAGGTTGTTTTTGAATTATTGATAAACCGTTATGGTGTCATTGTATTGTGGTGGTGTACATTTTCACAAACCATCGTTTTCTTCATATGAACATAGGGTGTTATGTTTGCACATACAATTCTCGCTAAACATGAGTATAGCTCAGTTTTCTCTTCTTTTGCAATGCACGAGCACAAGCAACGCATCAATTTTCTCTTCCGTTGCAACGCACGGGCAGTCGTGCTAGTATGAAATTAGACGACCGAGGCACTATCAGATACTTATCTAGTCTTACCATTCCCTGTGGGTTTAGATAGGACATGTTGTTTCCAGGTTTTGGCGGATCGAGTTATGAAAAGAATTATGGAGTGGAAGGAAATGCAACTTTCAACCGAAGAAAGGAGGTGCTACTCAAATCAATTGTACAGGCTATACCATCTTATGCAATGTTGGTTTTCAAAATTCCAAAACAGGTCTGTAAAGGAATTACAAACACGTTGTCACTTTGTTGGTGGGGTTGATAACCCACAAGTATAGGGGATCATTTGTAGCCTCCTTCGATAAATAAAATTGTCGAACCCAACGAGGAGCTAAAGGTAGAACAAATATTCTCTCAAGTTCTATCGACCACCGATACAACTCTACGCACACTTTATGTTTGCTTTATCTAGAACAAGTGTAAAACTATTTGGTAGGTGATAGGACAAGTTTGCAAGAATAAAACTAGAAGTACTTTGCGAGAATAAAACTACGAGTAAATTGCAAGGAAATAATAGTAGGTAGCTTTTGTCAACAAGAAAGTCATTTGTCCCTAGGCAATCGATAACTAGACCGGTAATCATTCTTGCAATTTTATATAAGAGAGAGGCATGAGCTAACGTACTTACTCTACTTGGATCATATGCACTTATGTTTGGAACTCTAGCAAGCATCCGCAACTACTAAAGATAATCAAGGTCGTAAAACCCAACCCTAGCATTAAGTATCAAGTCCGCTTTACTCCCACACGCAACAGTCCACTTATCCGTGCTCAGGCTTCTGTCACTCCAGCAACCGCCAATAAGCAAATTATGAACGCATTGCAACACCCTACAGCGGGCACCCCTCGCGTTTGCGCGAGACGGAGGGCACCATAGGACAACACCATAATAAAATATACACCCAAACCAACCACGATCATCAATTTGCCCATAGGACAAAACGAATCTACTCAAACATCATAGAATAACCACATATGATTGGGAAATAATATATACTGTTGAGCACCATGTTTAAGTACATCGGGGAGACGAGGTGTTACACCGCTGCATAGAGGGGGAGAGAGTTGGTGTTGACGGCAGTGAGGTTGTTGATGTAGATCGTCGTCACGATGATGAAGGAAATATGCCCTAGAGGCAATAATAAAGTTGTTATCTATATTTCCTTATTCATGCTAGAATTGTATTAACCAGAAACTCAGTACATGTGTGAATACATAGACAAACAAAGTGTCCCTAGTATGCCTCTACTTGACTAGCTCGTTGTCAAAGATGGTTAATTTTCCTAGCCATAGACATGTGTTGTCATTTGATGAACGGGATCACATCATTAGAGAAGGATGTGATGGACAAGACCCATCTGTTAGCTTAGCACTATGATCGTTTAGTTTATTGCTATTGCTTTCTTCATGACTTATACATGTTCCTCAGAGTATGAGATTATACAACTCCCGAATACCAGAGGAACACCTTGTGTGCTATCAAACGTCCACAATGTAACTAGGTGATCATAAAGATGCTCTATAGGTGTCTCCGATGGTGTTTGTTGAGTTGGCATAGATCGAGATTAGGATTTGTCACTCCGTGTATCGGAGAGGTATCTTCCGGTCCCTCTCGGTAATGCACATCACTATGAGCCTTGCAAGCAATGTAACTAATGAGTTAGTCACGGGATGATGCATTACGGAACGAGTAAAGAGATTTGCCGGTAACGAGATTGAACTAGGTATGATGATACCAACGATCGAATCTCGGGCAAGTAAAATACCGATGACAAAGGGAACAACGTATGTTGTTATGCGGTTTGGCCGATAAAGATCTTCATAGAATATGTAGGAACCAATATGAGCATCCAGGTTCCGCTATTGGTTGACCGAAGATGTGTCTCGGTCATTTCTACATAGTTCTCGAACCCATAGGGTCCGCACGCTTAACGTTCGATGATGATTTGTATTATGAATTATGTGATTTGATGTACCGAAGTTTGTTCAGAGTCCCGGATGAGATCACGGACATGACAAGGAGTCTTAAAATGGTCGAGAGGTAAAGATTCATATATTGGAAGGTTGCATTTGGACATCGGAATGGTTCCGAGTGGTTCGGGCATTTTTCCGGAGTACCAGGAGGTTACCGGAACCCCCCGGGAGAAGTTATGGGCCATAAGAGGGAAGCACACCAGCCCACAAGGGGCTGGTGCACCCCCCCCCTTGGGCAGGAGGCCGATTAGGACTAGGAGAAGGGCCCCCCTTTCCTTCTCCTTCTCCCTTCCCCCTTTCCTACTCCGTGTGGGAGCTGGAATCCTACTAGGACTAGGGAGTCCTAGTAGGACTCCACACCATGGCGCGCCCCCTTAGGGTCGGCTGCCTCTCCCTCTCCCTCCTTTATATACGGAGGCAGGGGTACCCCAAAGACACACAAGTTGATCTTTAGCCGTGTGCGGTGCCCCCCTCCATAGTTTTACACCTCGGTCATATTTTGTCGTAGTGCTTAGGTGAAGCCTTGCATCACTAACTTCATCATCACTGTCGACACGCCGTCGTGCTGACGGAACTCACCCTCGGCCTCAGCTGGATCAAGAGTATGAGGGACGTCACCGAGATGAACGTGTGCAAATCGCGGAGGTGCCGTGCGTTCGATACTTGATCGATTGGATCGTGAAGACATTCGACTCCATCAACCGCGTTACTAAACGCTTCCGCTTTCGGTCTACGAGGGTACATAGACACACTCTCCCCTCTTGTTGCTATGCATCTCTGTGATGGCCTAGCTTATTAGGGATGATAGACTACTCATATCAATAAGGAATTCCTTCTTTTCCGGGAGCCCATTCGGACAGAACTCCAAAGTTAAGCGTGCTCAGCTTGGAGTAGTGTCAGGATGGGTGACCGACCAGGAAGTTGCTCCCGGGTGCGCACGAGTGAGGACAAAGTGAGCAGAAAAGACTAGAATTGATCTATGGGGCCAGTCTAGATCCCGCCAGGAGTAACGACCACCGGCGGGTGTGTCCGGGGCGTTACAAGTTGGTATCAGAGCCGACCCTCGCGGTTACACGGATGTTTGCGGGCAGGTGCGCGGTCATGTTGTTCATGACGTTTGTGACCCGTCGTGGCACACGACATGGTACATGTACCGGATTGGATGCACAGACGTATGTACCAAGAGGGAACGTTCCTGTGGCCCGACGAGGACGTCGGTTCCTCTGAGTGGGGTTGTATGTGATGGCCTGGCTTATTAGGGATGATAGACTACTCATATCAATAAGGAATTCCTTCTTTTCCGGGAGCCCATTCGGACAAAACTCCAAAGTTAAGCATGCTCAGCTTGGAGTAGTGTCAGGATGGGTGACCGACCGAGAAGTTGCTTCCGGGAGCCCATATCTTGTTCTCAGGGCACACTCAGATTGTCCAAACTTCCGGTAGGCCAGCCCAGAGTTGCCCCTGGTAGCCACCGGCGGCTGACGAGGTGGCCAACACTCAGAGGAGCACTGGCCCGGGGGGGGGGGGGGGGTTAAAATAAGATGACCCTCGGGCTCCGGAAACCCAAGGGAAAAAGAGGCTAGGCGGCAAATGGTAAAACCAAGGTTGGGCATTGTTGGAAAAGCTTTATTCAAGGCGAACTATCAAGGGGTTCCCATTATCACCCAACCGCGTAAGGAACGCAAAATCCGGGAACATAACACCGATATGACGGAAACTAGGGCGGCAAGAGTGGAACAAAACACTAGGCTAGAGGCCGAGCCTTCCACCCTTTACCAAGTATATAGATGCATTAAGATAACATGGCAATATAATGATATCCCAACAAGTAAATAGTGTTCCAACAAGGAACGATCTCCAATCTTCACCTGCAACTAACAACGCTATAAGAGGGGCTGCGCAAAGCAGTAACATAGCCAATCAACGGTTTGCTAGGACATGGTGGGTTAGAGGTTTGACATGGCAATTTGGGAGGCATGATAAGCAAGTGGTAGGCATCATAGCATAGGCATAGCAAAAGAGCGAGCATCTAGCAAAGCAAAGATAGTAGTGATTTCGAAGGTATGATCATCTTGCCTACAACGTTGTCAGAGTTGACTGGATTCTCGAAAGCAAACTCAACGGGCTCCTCATTAGCGAACTCGTCTCCCGGCTCTACCCAAACAAGACAAACAAGCAAAAGAAACGCAATCAACCACGTGCACAACTCAAACAACAAGATGCAAACATGGTATGCTATGCGCGATGCGATATGTGATGCATATGCAAGATTTGACAAGAGATGAAAGAACCTGGCCTCAACTTGGAAATCCAAGTGTGCCACTGGAAAGATGAGATGAAATCGCTTGAAAATGATATAAAGAACGCCAGAATTGGAGTTACGGTTTGGAAAAGGCAAGCAATTCAAATATGACCACGTTTTGCGATTTACAACAAGTAGCCATCTAAATGCAACAAGATGAACATGCTACAGCACACAAACATGGCAACAAAATACATGGCAGGAATCCATTCATGATGCTTAACAAAAGAGGAACACTGATCTACAACCAATTCATCCATTAACAGGTTCAAACAAGCATGTCAAAAATGCATTTGGTAAACAGATTTCAGACTTAGTGAAATTAACACTTGTCTGGAATCTCAGATCAGATAGCACTCTTTGGAGCATGAAAACTATATGCTACAGGACCTGAACATGGCAAAGTAAAGCATGACATGGAGCTACTCAAAGAGCTTAACAAAAGTCCCTTAGTGACCTTGAGCCAAAAGGGATGAGAAAATACATTTGCAAGCATGTGAACATGGCAAAAACATAATCAGTTCTCAGACTTAGTGAAAACTGGAGCATGCTGAAACAGATATCAAGTAGGCATGTTTACGAGCTCGATGCACTCACTACAGAGCATGTCATGACAATCTAAGCATGCACCCATCAAGAATACACACTATGCAAGCTAGACATGGCACGAACAATAACATAGCATGCCTAGATCAACTACAACATCATCGACAAAATCGCTAACAAGTAGACAATCTGCCCAGATTCACGAAATGACAAAAGTAGAGCTCGATTGACTCAAGCTAGGGTGCTCCCTAATTGCAAACAAAGACATGGATGGATAGAGCACTACAAGATTAACAAAACATGCTTACTGATCATCCTCAAAAGAGGCACGGATCACTAGGAAACAACATGAACAAATGGCATATTGAAATAAACAGGTCAAGTACTTAGTGGAATTGCTAAGTCCCTGAAATTAGCATTAACAAATGCACCACTTTGCAAGCTTGTGCTAGTCACCACACACGTCACAAAAATACATGGGTTGCACCTATGGATAGATGGCAAAACATATAACAAAACTCATGAAGAGCTCATGGGCATAACATGCACACAATAATCATGGCAAAAATGACAAATATCTAATTGGAACAGCAGATCTGACCATTAACTCAAATAGCATTCTTCTAACAGCATTTCGGGCATCAATATGAACTCAAATGAAAATGATGCAATGAGATGAAATGATGTGCTCTCTGAGGCGAACAATTTGATATGCTATATGCCCAAAACAAAGCTACAGATGCAAAGTTACGGCACGATGAACCAGGGCATATAATTAGGGTTTCGGGCAAAAAGTCAACCGATCTAGATCCATATCGGGATCCTGGCACTGTTCATCACGAGACCCGAGGTTGGCCGGAAATGGACGTAGTGGTGGCCGGACTTGCCGCGGTCGCCGGAGGGAGGAGACGCCAGATCCGGGCGGCGAGCGGCGCGGCGGCTCCGATGGCGCGCGGCGCCGGCGAGCCGCGGGCGTCGCCGGCGAGGTCCGGTCGGTGAGAGGACGCCGCGGTGATGGCCGGCAATGGTGGCGCGGCGGCCGGCCGGGAGGGGAGGTGTCGGGCAGCGAGCGGCGCGGTCGGAGGAGAGCCGGGCTGCGGGGGCCGGATCTGGGCCCGTCGGGCCCCGGCGGCGCGCGGGTCAGCGGCGGTGACATGGCAGCGTGGGAGTGGCTGGCGGTGGTGTGTCCGGCGCGGTCCGGACAATGTCCAGCGCGCGGAGAAACGGATCTAGGGTTTCGGGGAGAAGAAGAAGGAGATTTGGGGGGGGGGGGGTCTTTAAATAGGCATAGGAGGAGCTAGGAGAGTCCAAATGAGGTGCGGTTTTCGGCCACGTGATCATGATCGAACGCTCTAGATGATGGAGAGGGTTTTGGTGGGTTTTGGGCCAAATTGGAGGGGTGTTGGGCTGCAACACACACGAGGCCTTTTCGGTCCCTCGGTTAACCGTTGGAGTATCAAACGATGTCCAAATGGTACAAAACTTGACAGGCGGTCTACCGGTAGTAAACCAAGGCCACTTGACAAGTCTCGGTCCAATCCGGAAATGTTTAAACCCCACACATGAAAGAAAGGTAGAAATGACCACCGGAGGAGAACGGAGCGCCGGAATGCAAAACGGACAACGGGGAAAATGCTCGAATGCATGAGGCGAACACGTATGCAAATGCAATGCACATGATGACATGATATGAGATGGATGGCAATGATAACAACACACGGAGACAAAAACCCGAACCCGAGGAAATAAAATAACTTAACGCCGGAAACAGCAAGAGTTGGATTACATATTGGGAAAATCATATCCGGGGTGTTACACCTCTGACAAGTACTTTGCCTACAAGATGGAGGAGAATGGCTCTGCCAGTGAGCATGTACTCAGAATGTATGGGTAGTGCAATCGCTTGAATCAAGTGGGAGTTAATCTTCCAGACAAGATAGTGATTGACAGAGTTCTCTAGTCACTATCACCAAGCTAGTAGAACTTCATGATGAACTATAATATGCAAGGGTTGACGAAAATGATTCCCGAGCTCTTCGCGATGCTGAAATCAGCGGAGGTAGAAATCAAGAAAAGCATCAAGTGTTGATGGTTGACAAGACCACTAGGTTCAAGTAAAAGGGCAAGGGAAAGGAAGGGAACTTCAAAAAGAATGACAAGCAAGTTGCCACTCCCATGAAGAAGCCCAAAGCTAGACCCAAGCCTGAAACTGAGTGCTTCTACTACAAAGAAAATGGTCACTGGAAGCGGAACTGTCCCAAATACTTGGCAGATAAGAAGGATGGCAAAGTGAACAAAAGTATATATGATATACATGTTATTGATGTGTACTTTATTAGTATTCATAGTAGCCTCTGGGTATTTGATACTGGTTTAGTTGCTATGATTAGTAACTTGAAACATGAGTTATAAAATGAACAGAGACTAGTTGAGAGCAAGGTCACGATGTGTGTTGAAAGTGATTCCAAGGTAGATAAGATCACCATCGCACACTCCCTTTACCTTTGGGATTAGTGTTGAACCTAAAATAAATGTTAATTTGGTGTTTGCATTGAGCATAATATGATTGGATCATATTTATTGCAATACGGTTATTCATTTAAGTCAAAGAATAATTGCTATTCTGTTTACATGAATAAAACCTTCTGTGGTCATACACCCAAGGTGAATGGTTTATTGAATCTCTATCGTAGTGGTACATATATTCATGGTATTGATGCCAAAAGATGCAAATTTGATAATGATAGTGCAAAGTACTAGTGGCACTGATGTTTAGGTCATATTGGTGTAAAGCACATGAAGAAACTCCATGCTGATGGGCTTTTGGAATCACTTGATGCTTGCGAACCATGCCCCATGGGCAAGATGACTAAGACTCCGTTCTCCGGGACAATGGAGCGAGCAATGGACTTATTAGAAATAATACATATTGATGTATGCGATCCAATGAGTGTTGAGGCTCGCGGCGGGTATCGTTATTTTCCGACCTTCACAGATGATTTGAGCAGATATGAGTATATCTACTTAATGAAACACAAGTCTGGAACATTTGAAAAGTTCAAAGAATTTCAGAGTGAAGTGGAGAATCATCATAACAAGAAAATAAAGTTTCTACGATCTAATCGCGGAGATGAAATATTTGAGTTACGAGTTTGGCCTTCAGTTGAAACAATGTCGAATAGTTTCACAACTCATGCCACCTGGAACATGATACGTCTCCAACGTATCTATAATTTATGAAGTATTCATGATGTTATTTTATCATTATTGGGTGTTTTACAATCATTTTATAGCAACTTTATATCATTTTTTGGGACTAACCTATTGACCCAGTGTCCAGTGCCAATTGTTGTTTTTTGCTTGTTTTTTACATCGCAGAAAATCAATATCAAACGGAGTCCAAACACCGCAGAAATTTTTTGTGGATTTTTTATGGGCCAGAAGACTCCCGATGGGCCAAAGCAGCACCTGGGGGGGCGAGGGGGGCACAACCCACGAGGGCGCGCCAGGGCCCCCTGGCGTGCCCAGGTGGGTTGTGCCCACCTCGGTGGCCTCCCGTACCCCTTCTTTGGACTATAAATTCCCAAATATTCCGAAACCCATCAGGGTTAACCTAGATCAGAAGTTCCGCCGCCACAGGGCTCCGTAGCCACCGAAAACCAATCTAGACCCATTTTGGCACCCTGCCAGAGGGGGGAATCATCTCCGGTGGCAATCTTCATCATCCCGTGGGCCACCACGATGAGGAGGGAGTAGTCCACCCTCGGGGCTGAGGGTTTGTACCAGTAGCTATGTGTTTAATATCTCTCTCTCTCTCTCTCGTGTTCTTGAGATTTCATGATCTTTATGTATCGCGGGATTTGTTAATATAGTCGGATCATATGGTGGTTTCCCCTCTCTATCTTGTTGTGATGAATTGAGTTTTTCCCTTTGAGATTTCGTGGTTATCGGATTGAATACTTTTATGGATTTCAGAACACTTGATATATGTCTTGCAATTGAATACTCGTGGTGACAATGGGGTATCGTATTGATTCACTTGATATATGTTTTTGTCACTCGACTTGCGGATTCCTGCGGTGACATTGGGGTAATCTATGCATAGGGGTTGATGCATGTTCTTGCCCTTCTTTCTCCGATAGAAATCTTAGGGCACTATTTATAGCTCTTTGTGTGGATTGAGTATTATGAATATGAATATGCTTTGGTGCTATTCTAGTACGAACTCTAGGATAGATCGAACGGAAAAAATAGCTTTGCATTATTTTAGTACAAACTCTTGAATAGATCGAACGGAAAGAATAGCTTTGAGGTGGTTTAGTACCCTACAAACAATTCCTATCTTTTGTTCTCCGCTAATAGGAACTCGGGAGTGATTCTTCGTTACACTTTGAGGGATAATTATATGATCCAACTATGTTAGCATTGTTGAGAGATTGCACTAGCGAAAGTACAGACCCTAGGCCTTGTTTTTAAGCATTGCAATACCGTTTTTGTGCTCGTTTACTATTTGCTAGCTTGCTATTTTTAATTATTCAGATTATAAAAATATATTTCTACCATCCATACTTCTATCACCATCTCTTCGCCGAACTAGTGCACCTATACAATTTGCCATTGTATTAGGTGTGTTGGGGACACAAGAGATTTCTTGTATTTGGTTGTAGGGTCGTTTGAGAGAGACCATCTTCATCCTACACCTCTCACGGATTGATAAACCTTAGGTCATCCACTTGAGGGAAAATTGCTATTGTCCTACAAAACTTTGCGCTTGGAGGCCCAACACGTGTCTACAAGAATAAAGTTGCGTAGTAGACATCAAGCTCTTATCTGGCGCCGTTGCCGGGGAGGTGAGTGCTTGAAGGTATATCTTTAGATCTTGCAATTGAAACTTTTAGTTTCTTGTTTTATCACTAGTTTGGTTTATAAAAGAAAACTACATAAAAATGGAATTGAGGTTGCATCATATTATTTGTCATCTCTATAATATCTTTCTTGAAAATGATGGTTCAGAAAATTGTGCTCAATTGTTAGAAGAAGAAGTCAATAAAATGGCTGGCACAAAATATTTGAATGATGAGCATGCTTGCAATGTTGTTAGTATAAATTCTTTGAATATCCAAAATGCTAATGATGATTGCACAAGTCATGACAAAAATATTTCTTATAAGCATTTCACTTTTTGCGGAGTGAATTGGGAGTGCCTTTGCACACCAAAAAGGGAAGATAGATTTTGTAAGAAGCATAAATATTTAGAAACAAAAAGGATGCAAGAGAGGCTAGATGATTGTGCTGAAAGATGTAAGTTTTTTTGCCATCCTTGTGAACTTTGCAATGAACATGGTCATTTAAATCTCCAATGCAAATTCTTTCATGATCAAATCGTGTCCAAAAATTGTGATAACTTAGTTACCCTTGAGCATCATAAAGAGCTTAGTCTTATTTTGGGGTATGAAGAAATGAAACATATAACTAATGTTTTTCCAAATCCCAAGAGATTTCTAGAATTTGATCTAGAGGAAATTTATATGTTTTGTGCGGTAAATTGCATTGAGAATCCTTATATTGCCAACTACCTAAAGACAAGAAAACAAATGGAATATGAAGAGAGTACTAATGAAAGGGAAAATATTTCCCAATACCCTCCTAGTGTTTATTATGATGAATCAGGTAATGAGGAGGAACTTCCTATCCAATCAATCTCGTCAACAAGGAGCTCGAAAAAATTAATTGAACCCACACATGATGTGGTGAAGAAGAAGAAAAGAAGAAAGAATAGAGGTAAAAGGTATCTCTCCCAAATAATGTTGCTCCTATTATTGTTGTGCCCCATGAAAATGAATCAAAAATTATTGTGGAAGACGACGAACTTGATGATGATTTTGTTATGCCTATTGCTTGTTGTGATGATTATGATTGGGAAGATAATGATACTTCTTATAATCTTGGAAATCTTTTTGGCACTTGCTTGGAATAATATGATAATAATGTTTGCTATACTATTGGTGACATTCATGCTATTGATAAGAATGATTGTGATGATATGCAAAACCACAAGCTTGGGGATGCTATGTTTGATGAGTATGATATGTTTGAAGATTTATTTGCTGGAAATAATGCTTGTCCTAAGCTTGGGGATGCTTTGCTTAATGAATATAATCCTTTGATTCCTTCTACTTTCGATAAGAAAATTTATTATGATGATGGCATGCCTCCTGTTTATGATGGTTACATTGATGAAAGTGGGTTTGGAAGAGTGTCAACTCTAGGTAGTAGTGATCCCACTATTTTGGAGGGTGTTGAATCTTATTACAATATTTATTAAAGTGGATTTGGAGAGGTCATGACTTTATTTAGTGATACATCCACTATTTTGGAAGAGGTTTCAGTTGACTATGACAATGAAGTTGCTATCTATGATGACATCTATGCCATAAAGAGTGAGAAATCTTCTATGCTTGTGCATCATGAAAAGAGTGTTATATGTGATAGTTATACTGTTGAATCCATTGATGATGTTTCTGAAAATTATTATGAGGAAGGAACTTATGCTCTTACAAATCTCAATAATATCAAATTTCTTCTCTATGTGTTGATTGTTTTGCACTTGTTTTGCCTTCCTATGCTAGTTGATTCTTGCTCCCAAAAGTTATTTGCTCACAAAATCCCTATGCATAGGAAGTGGGTTAGGCTTAAATGTGCTTGCCATGTGTTTCATGATGCTCTTATTATGTTTCAATTCTTATCTTTTATGCGAGCATCATCGAAATCATCATGCCTAGCTAAAAGGCATTAAAGAAAAACGCTTGTTGGGAGACAACCCAACACTTTTACCTACTTTTTTTGTGTGTTCACATGATTAGGCAACTTTAGTAATCATGTTTTATTGCTTTTGTTTCAATAAAGTGCCAAGTAAGACCTTTGGGATGGCCTACGGTGATAGTTGGTTTGATCTTGCTGAAAAACAGAAACTTTTGCGCTCGGGAAAACAATTCTCATTTTTAACAGAAGCGTGATAAAATGACGATTCTTTTTGCTGAAAATCTATAGAAAAATTTCTCATGTTGTCCTAATTTTTCAGAAATTTTGGAGTAGCAGAAGTATGGTTTTGAGTACAGATTACTACAGACTGTTCTGTTTTTGACAGATTCTGTTTTCAACGCATAGTTTGCTTGTTTTCTAGTTTCCATGGCTTATATTGCTCAATATAAATTGTGAAAATGATATGCTATAGTAGGAATTGTGTGAGAACAATTATGAATCTTGTATTTGGCAGTACCAAAAGTGGAATAGTTTGCTCTTTATCGTACTAACCTATCTCACGAAGTTCCGTTAAGTTTTGTGTGATTGAAGTTTTCAAGTTTTGGGTGAGATATCGATATGAGGAGAATAAGGAGTGACAAGAACCTAAGCTTGGGGATGCCCAAGGCACCCCCAAGGAAATACTCAAGGAATATCCAAGCAACTAAGCTTGGGGATGCCGTGGAAGGCATCCCCTCTTTCGTCCCCAACATTATCGGTAACCTCACTTGGAGCTATGTTTTCATTCGTCACATGATATGTGTTTTTCTTAGAGCATCAATTTATTTTGTTAGTTGCTTGCTGTCATTTATAATAATGTTTTGCATCTTTTATTTTAGTAAAAGTGGCAATGATAGCCTTTGTCATGCTATTTTGCAAGTATACATGCTGCTGTTTGAAAACAAAAAGTTTACCGCTGTTGCAAAAATTCCCTAGAAAAGTCAGAATGTGATAAAATGTTGAAAGTTTTTGCAAAATGAGATCTGATAAATTTTATACAGTGTGGTAAATTTTCATAATGTTTGGAGTTGAATAAGTATTGATACTCTTGCATTCTTTACAAACTGTACTGTCTTGGAAGATTGCTATTATGTTTGCATTGTTTGCATATGTTTGCTTGTTTAATGATTCTATTTGTAGATAGGAGTATTAAATATGCAGAGGCATTTAGTGTGCAATGTTGAATAGTAATTTTAATGATTTTCTACAGTAGAGAATGATAAGGTTTTTGCACTGGTTTATACTAACTTATCTCACGAGTTCTTGTTGAGTTTTGTGTGGATGAAGCTTTCGTGATTTAGGAAAACCGTGATATGAGAGGAATTAAGGACACACAAAAGCTCAAGCTTGGGGATGCCCAAGGCACCCCAAGATAATATTTCAAGAGGTCTCAAGCATCTAAGCTTGGGGATGCCCCGGTAGGCTTCCCACTTTTCTTCTTCAACAATTATCGGTTAGTATCGATTGAGCCTAAGTTTTTGCTTCTTCACATGATGTGTGCTATCCTTGGATTGTCATTTTTTTGCTTGCTATTTTAATAATATACCTAGATCTGAAAGTTTTTAAACGAAATAGAGTCCTCAAATAGTTGCTAGAGAGGCTATGTAAGCGGCATTCACATCCCGTCAACGAAGCTCTTTTCTATGTCATTTACTCTTGTACTTCACTTATATCCTATGAGTACATTGTTGAATAAATTAAATGTCATGAAGTTGAAATCATATCATGTCTGGTGGTAGCTTCACATTGAGTTTAGAAAGTGAAATCTTTTGAGGCTTGACAATCAAAATATTGGTCATACAAGCAATTCACGAATAATTAGTATAAGGAAGAGAACTTTCACATATAAATACACTATCATGGAAATCTTTTGTGATTGTGAGCCCCCATCAAAATATTATATGCCAAAATTGTTGACGTTGGACAAGGAAGACAACATAATGGTTTATGTTTGTTCATATTCACATAGAAGTCATATTGTCATAGATCCTTCAACATGTGGTGCTTGCCCCCCATATTTGCTAGCCAAAAATTCCGCACCAAGTAGAGATACTACTTGTGCATCCAAAAACCCTTAAACCCAAATCCTATTTTTAGGAGTTCACAATACCTACCTAAGGATTGAGCAAGATCCCTCAAATACGTTGTCATCGGTGCAATAAGGCAATAAAAATTGCTTCTAAAAGTGTGAGATCATTTAGTGTAAGAGAAAATTGAGCATTGTACGAACTTGTGATGGAAAAGTAATAAAAGCGACAGACTGCATAATAAAGGTTGCTATCATAAGGGGCAATATAACGTGACGTTCTTTTGCACTAAGGGGTCGAGCATACAAACAAATAAGCTCATGTCACCCTCTGCTTCCCTCTGCGAAGGGCCTATCTTTTACTTTTATGTATTTACTTTTATGCAAAGAGTCAAAGTTTTTCTTCTATTCCTTTTTATTTTTCTCTTTTGGCAAGCATCATGTGCTGAGGAAAGATCTAGGAACATATGTCCAATTGAATATGGGTAGCATGAGTTATTATTGTTGACATTGATGACCCACAAGTATAGGGGATCTATCGTAGTCCTTTCAATAAGTAAGAGTTTCAAACCCAACGAGGAGCAGAAGGAAATGACAAGCAGTTTTCAGTAAGGTATTCTCTGCAAGCACTGAAAGTATCGGTAACAGATAGTTTTGTGATAAGGTAATTCGTAACGGGTAACAAGTAACAAAAGTAAACAAGGTGCGGCAAGGTGGCCCAATCCTTTTTGTAGCAAAGGACAAGCCTGGACAAACTCTTATATAAAGGAAAGCACTCCCGAGGACACATGGGAATTATTGTCAAGCTAGTTTTCATCATGCTCATATGATTCGCGTTCGTTACTTTGATAATTTGATATGTGGGTGGACCGGTGCTTGGGTACTGTCCTTCCTTGGACAAGCATCCCACTTATGATTAACCCCCCTCGCAAGCATCCGCAACTACGAAATAAGAATTAAGGTAAACCTAACCATAGCATGAAACATATGGATCCAAATCAGCCCCTTGGGAAGCAACGCATAAACTAGGGTTTAAGCTTCTGTCACTCTAGCAACCCATCATCTACTTATTACTTCCCAATGCCTTCACCTAGGCCCAAACAATGGTGAAGTTTCATGTAGTCGACGTTCACATAACAATACTAGAGGAAGACAACATACATCTCGTCAAAATATCGAACGAATACCAAATTCACATGACTACTTATAACAAGACTTCTCCCATGTCCTCAGGAACAAACGTAACTACTCAGAAATAATATTCATGTTCATAATCAGAGGGGTATTAACGTGCATAAAGGATCTGAACATATAATCTTCCACCGAATAAACCAACTAGCATCAACTACAAGGAGTAATCAACACTACTAGCAACCAACAGGTACCAATCTGAGGTTTTGAGACAAAGATTGGATACAAGAGATGAACTAGGGTTTGAGAGGATATGGTGCTAGTGAAGATGTTGATGGAGATTGACCCCCTCCCAATGAGAGGATCGATGGTGATGACAATGGTGACGATTTCCCCCTCCCGGAGGGATGTTTCCCCGGCAGAACAGCTCCACCGGAGCCCTAGATTGGTTCCGCCAAGGTTCCGCCTCGAGACAATGGCGCTTCGTCCCGAAAGCTTCCTTCTGATTTTTTCCAGGGCAAAAGACACCTTATACTAGAAGATGGGCATCACGGGGCTTCCAGGTGGCCCAGGAGGCAAGGGGCGTGCCCAGGGGGTAGGGCGCGCCCTCCACCCTCGTGGACAGTAGGTGCCCCCCCTCTGGTGCTTTCTTCGTCCAATATTTTTAATATATTCCAAAACAGACTTTCTAGAGTTTTAGGACTTTTGGAGTTGTGCAGAATAGCTCTCTAATATTTGCTTCTTTTCCAGCCCAGAATTCTAGCTGCCGGCATTCCCCCTTTTCATGTAAACCTTGTAAAATAAGAGAGAATAGGCATAACGTCCATTTTGCATCATGATTTTATATCGATATTTATTGCATTATGGGTTGTTATTACACATTATTTCACAATACATATGCCTATTCTCTCTTTTTTACAAGGTTTACATGAAGAGGGGGAATGCCGGCGGCTGGAATTCTGGGCTGGAAAAGGAGCAAATATTAGATACCTATTCTGCACATCTCCAAAAGTCCTGAAACTCCATGGGAGCACTTTTCAGAATATATAAAAAATACTGAGTGCAAGAAGTACCAGAGGGGGGCCACCCACCAGCCACGAGGGTGGGGGGCGCGCCCTACCCCCTGGGCGCGCCCCTGCCTCGTGGGCTCCCTGGTGGCCCTCCGATGCCCATCTTCTGCTATATAAGGTCTTTCATCCGAGAAAAAATCATAAGCAAGCTTACGGGACGAAACTCTGTCACCACGAGGCGGAACCTTGGAGGAACCAATCTAGGGCTCCGGCGGAGCTGTTCTGCCGGGGAAACTTCCCTTCGAGAGGGGGAAATCATCACCATCGTCATCACCAACGATACTCTCATCGGGAGGGGGTCAATCTCCATCAACATCTTCACCAGCACCATCTCATCTCAAACCCTAGTTCATCTCTTGTATCCAATCTTTGTATCCAAACCTCAGATTGGTACCTGTGGGTTGCTAGTAGTGTTGATTACTCCTTGTAGTTGATGCTAGTTGGTTTACTTGGTGGAAGATCATATGTTCAGATCCATTATGCATATTAATACCCCTCTGATTATGAACATGAATATGCTTTGTGAGTAGTTACATTTGTTCCTGAGGACATGGGAGAAGTCTTGCTATTAGTAGTCATGTGAATTTGGTATTCGTTCGATATTTTGATGAGATGTATGTTGTCATCCCTCTAGTGGTGTCATGTGAACGTCGACTACATGACACTTCACCATTGTTTGGGCCTAGAGGGAGGCATTGGGAAGTAATAAGTAGATGATGGGTTGCTAGAGTGACAGAAGCTTAAACCCTACTTTATGCGTTGCTTCGTAAGGGGCTGATTTGGATCCATATGTTTCATGCTATGGTTAGGTTTACCTTAATACTTCTGTTGTAGTTGCGGATGCTTGCAATAGGGGTTAATCATAAGTGGGATGCTTCTCCAAGTAAGGACATCACCCAAGCACCGGTCCACCCACATATCAAATTATCAAAGTACCGAACATGAATCATATGAACGTGATGAAAACTAGCTTGACGATAATTCCCATGTGTCCTCGGGAGCGCTTTCCTTCATATAAGAGTTTGTCCAGGCTTGTCCTTTGCTACAAAAAGGATTGGGCCATCTTGCTGCATCTTATTTACTTTTATTACTTGTTGCTCGTTACAATTTATCTTATCACAAAACTATCTGTTACCGATAATTTCAGTGCCTGCAGAGAATACCTTGCTGAAAACCGCTTATCATTTCCTTCTCTTCCTCGTTGGGTTCGACACTCTTACTTATCGAAAAGGCTACGATAGATCCCCTACACTTGTGGGTCATCAAGACTCTCTCTTGGCGCCGTTGCCGGGGAGTGAAGCGCCTTTAGTAGGTGGAATTCGGTAAGGAAAAATTTATATAGTGTGCTGAAATTTACTGTCACTTGTTACTATGGAATATTATCCTTTGAGGGATTTGTTCGGGGTATCTTCACCTTGTCCGGAACCACAATTAGTTACCCCTCAACCTACTGAACCTACTGAAAATGTTTACTTTGAAATTCCTTTGGGTATGATAGAGAAACTGCTAGCTAATCCTTTTGCGGGAGATGGAACATTGCATCCTGATTTACAGTTAATCTATGTGGATGAAGTTTGTGGATTATTTAAGCTTGCAGGTATGCCCGATGATGTTATCAAGAAGAAGATCTTCCCTTTATCTTTGAAGGGAGATGCATTGACATGGTATAGGCTATGTGATTATATGGGATCATGGGACTATAAGCGATTGAAATTGGAATTTCATTAGAAAGTTTTATCCTATGCATCTTGTTCATCGTGATCGTAATTATATATATATATATATATATATATATATATATATATATATATATATATATATATATATACATACAATTTTTGGCCTCGCGAAGGATAAAGCATCGCTCAAGCTTGGGGGAGGCTTAAGTCAATGTTATATTCATGCCCCAATCATGAGCTCTCAAGAGAAATGATTATTCAAAACTTTTATGCTCGGCTTTCTGACAATAATCGCTCCATGCTCGATACTTCTTGTACTGGTTCCTTTATGATGAAGACTATTGAATTCAAATGGAATTTATTGGATATAATTAAATGTAACTCTGAAGATTGGGATCTCGATGAAGGTAAGGAGTCAGGTATAACACCTAAGTTTGATTGTGTTAAATCTTTTATGGATACCGATGTTTTCCGTAAATTTAGCACTAAATATGGACTTGACTCTGAGATAGTAGCTTCTTTCTATGAATCCTTTGCTACTCATATTCATATCCCTAAGGAGAAGTGGTTTAAATATAATCCTCCCATTAAAGTAAAAGTAGTTGCACCTTTTAAAGTTGAAGAAAAGACTATCACTTATAATGATCCTATTTGTTCCTACTGCTTATGTTGAGAAACCACCTTTCTGAAGGAAATATGCCCTAGAGGCAATAATAAAGTTATTATTTATTTCCTCATTTCATGATAAATGTTTATTATTCATGCTAGAATTGTATTAACCGGAAACATGATACATGTGTGAATACATAGACAAACATATAGTCACTAGTATGCCTCTACTTGACTAGCTCATTAATCAAAGATGGTTATGTTTCCTAACCATTGACATGTGTTGTCATTTGATTAATGGGATCACATCATTAGGAGAATGAGGTGATTGACATGACCCATCCCGTTCGCTTAGCACTTGATCATTTAGTATTCTGCTATTGCTTCCTTCATGACTTATACATGTTCCTGTAACTATGAGAATTGTGTAACTCCCGTTTACCGGAGGAACACTTTGGGTACTACCAAACGTCACAACGTAACTGGGTGATTATAAAGGAGTACTACAGGTGTCTCCGAAGGTACATGTTGAGTTAGCATAATTCGAGATTAGGTTTTGTCACTCCGATTGTCGGAGAGGTATCTCTGGGCCCTCTCGGCAATGCTCATCACCTAAGCCTTGCAAGCATGTAACTAATGAGTTAGTTATAAGATGAAGTATTACAGAACGAGTAAAGAGACTTGTCGATAACGAGATTGAACTAGGTATTGGATACCGACGATCGAATCTCGGACAAGTAACATATCGATGACAAAGGGAACAACGTATGTTGTTATGCGGTTTGACCGATAAAGATCTTCGTAGAATATGTAGGAACCAATATGGGCATCCAGGTCCCGCTATTGGTTATTGACCAGAGATGTGTCTCAGTCATGTCTACATCGTTCTCGAACCGTAGGGTCCGCACGCTTAAGGTTTCGATGACAGTTATATTATGAGTTTATGTATTTTGATGTACCGAAGGTTGTTCGGAGTCCCGGATATGATTGCGGACATGACGAGGAGTCTCGAAATGGTCGAGACATAAAGATTGATATATTGGACGGATATATTTGGACACCGGAAAGGTTCCGGAGAAGTTTGGAGCCCCGGGAGGTTACCGGAACCCCCCGGGAGGTATATGGGCCTTATTGGGCCCATGTAGGAAGAAGAGAGAAGGAGCAAGGGAAGGGGGCGCGCCCCCCAAGCCCAATCCGAATTGGGGAGGGGGGCCGGCCCCCCCTTTCCTTTCTCCTTCCCCCTCTTCCTATTACTACTACTAGTACTACTTCCTAATACTAGTACTCTTTCCTTCCCCCTCCAAATAAGATAAGGAAAAGAGAGGGAAACCTACTTGGAGTAGGTTTCCCCCTCCTCATGGCGCGCCCCCCCTAGGGCCGGCCACCTCCTCCCTCCCTCCTTTATATACGGGGGTAGGGGGCACCCTAGAACACACAAGTTGATCATTGATTGTTCCTTAGCCGTGTGCGGTGCCCCCCTCCACGATATTACACCTCGGTCATATTGTAGCGGTGCTTAGGCGAAGCCCTGCAACAGGAGAACATCAAGATCGTCACCACGCCGTCGTGCTGACGGAACTCCCCCTCGGCGCCTCTGCTGGATCGGAGATCGAGGGTGCGTCATCGAGCTGTACGCGTGTCAAGAACTCGGAGGTGCCGGAGTAACGGTACTTGGATCGGTTGAACCGGAGGACGTACGACTACTTCCTCTATGTTGCGTCAACACTTCCGCTTCGGTCTACGAGGGTACATAGACAACACTCTCCCCTCGTTGCTATATCATCAACATGATCTTGCATGTGCGTAGGAAATTTTTTGAAATTACTACGTTCCCCAACAGTGGCATCCGAGCCTAGGTTTTATGCGTTGATGTTATATGCACGAGTAGAACACAAGTGAGTTGTGGACGATATAAGTCATACTGCCTACCAGCATGTCATACTTTGGTTCAGCGGTATTATGTGTAACATCCCAAATTTTCAATTTGGAATGTTATACATTAGGTCATCATGCATATCATATTTTTCTCGCATTTTCCGATCCTAGAAAATTTCACGCAACTCAAGGACCCTCGGAGAGAGTTGGAAGTTTCATTATTTTCAAATTTGGGATTTCTCAAATTTTGAAAATAGGATCATTTGGATTTATTTAAATATCTTCATAAAGTTTTCCTATAAAAATTTTGAGAGAGGGAATAATATGACTTTCCCAAATTTAGGAAAAAAATGAAGATTTAATAAATAAACCCATTTTGGTTTTTGCCGGAGTTTTATTTGCGTTTTATTTGCCTTAGGGAAAAAATGCGTGTTTAAAAAAATTTGCATTTTAGGCCCCGAGTAAAGTTTATTTTGTTCGACTCATTTTTAGGAGTCGGGGAAAGTTTACTTTATTAATTTTGGAGTTCGTTTAGATTTTTTTCTGCGCGCGAGACCGTTTAAAAAAAAAAACTGCAGCGCCTTGGGCCAAAGGCCCAAGCCGCCAAGCCACCGGCCGGCCAAGGCCAAGGCCATCGCGCGCACGCACCAGGCGCAAGGCGCCAGGGAGCCACTCCTTTTTCCTATTCCTAGTAGGATTCATCTACTTTCGTTTTTTTTCTAGATCTTTTCCCTCTTTTGTTTCCTAATCCTAGATCTATTCCTAATCCTAATCTATTTCTTGTCCCCTACCCCAAGCAAAGACCCTCCCCTCCCCAATATAAATACCCAAGCACCCCCCCCCTCTAAACCATCAAACCAACACCTCTCCTCTCCTCCGCCCCTCACCCGCGCCACCCTCACCCGCGCCGCCGCCCCACACCCGCGCCGCCGCCGCACCTTGCCCACGCCGCCGCCCTACGCCGACGCCGCCGGAGCCCCGCTCACCGGAGACCTCGCCAAGGTTGCCCCGCGCTACATCTATTCTTTTTCTCGGATCGTTTTCTTCTAATCGTTCCGATTCTTTTCTTCTCTAAACCGTTCCGGTTTTCTAGATCGGTTTTTCGTTCGGTTTTTCTTCTCCGAAACCCTAGATCGGATTTGTTTTCTTTTCCGATTTAGTTGCTTTGGACCGTTCGCCGGACCGTTCGTCCTAACGAACGTGATCACCGGATTCTTCTAGGTTAATGAACGTCCGTTCGTTTAACCGTTCGTCGTTCTCTTTTCTCGTCGGATTTATTCCGCGATTCTTCCGATCGTGATTTCAGATCCGATCTTCTTTCTAGTCTATCTTCTTGCCCGTTTATCGGAATCAGGTGATTCAAGCGCCTGGAGTTTCGCCTCGAAACCGCCGTTCCGTCTAATCAACTTGAACAAGCTTTTGCTACAGTAAAATTTTGACCTAGTTTCAACTTGCTAGAACCGAGTTGTTTTTCTTCCGCCGTTTGTTTTTCGTTCTTTCTTTGCAACCGGAGTTCTTAAGTTGAACTCTCTGGTTAGATCTTTTATTCGAGATTTCCCTGTGCATTAGATGAGTACTTATTGTATGCTTGTTGTTTGTCTGCGATAGATTACCCGGATTGCGCCGCTTGTTACTTCGAATCCCTAGGACTCGCGGATCATCAGCAAGGCAAGTAACACTTGATCATATCTTTTCTACAACCCATGTTTTATTGCATTAGATCAAACCCTCAAACACTTGCATTGTTTAGGATCTAATTAAATTGTGGGATGGGAAGTAGATGAGGTAGTACCTATTACCTGTTACTTATGAAACCTTTGGGAGTTACTCTACGTTTGCTTATATTGCCATGCTATGCTAGTAGACGTGGATTGGGTGAGTGATATCCATGACAGATGTGAGATTGATAATTTTTAATGGTTTATCTAAGGTGGCAACTTAAACACACATCTGGGTGGATTGAGGCACCTGATGTCTATCGGGACTTGCCTGTTTTTTTTCGGACCGCCACCCAGGCTCAAAGGGATCATAAGATCTTTCATGCTAGAAACTTTCGTGTGCAGCCACATGCTACTATGGGCTCTAGCATAGTTGACTAAGTTGTGCGAACTCTTACGGGGTGGACTAGCAGATGTAGGGGATGTAGGTGTACCGGTCTACCCCACATGTAAGGTGCTAGTGCTTCTGAAAGACTATGTCTCGGTCATCCGTTTCTCAAACACCATGTAGTGCGAGAAACCAAACGGAGGCGATCGAGTCATGTGGGAAAAGTGCGCAGCCTCTGCAGAGTAACAAACTAATCATGATTAGCCGTGTCCCCGGTTATGGACAACTTGAGTATCTAGTACTTGAATATCTTTGTGAATCTCAACATGTTACTTCTAATAAAAGCTATTGGGTTTTAATGAATACTTTTAATTGGGATTGAGGATGCTGTCAACCATTCTCAATGTTTAACAACCACCATGATAGTTAAACAAAATTATTCCTTTGATGTAGGGAAAAATTGGCTTTTCGCAAAACTGTAACCATAGAGCCTTACCACCAGCCAAATATGCATGTAGTATAGGCTTATTGTTTCATTACTCTCTATGTGTTACTTTGCCAGCATATTCCATGTGCTGACCCGTTTTCGGGCTGCAACGTTAATGTTGCAGACTTTTCAGACGACGATTGAGGTGCGTTTAGGTCGTGGTTCTATACTCAGTGATGCCGATGGAGTTGATGGACTCACTTATCTTCCAAGCCTTCCGCTGTTATCGTTATTAGATGGCCTTAAGCCATATTTATTGTAATAAGTTTTTTTAGCCATCGATGTAATAAGTGTGTGATTGCAACTCTGCTATAAAACCTCGATGTACTGTGTGGTGTCAGCATTACTGATCCAGGGATGACACCGTAGCACAGTAGACGTGATCCATTCGGGTCAGGTCGCTACAGAGATGGTATCAGAGCACACGCTGACTGTAGGACACGACCACTAAGTTAAAGCCATAGATCACTACTCTCCTCTCATTTTCTAACTCCTCATCTATTCTACTCTTTAGGATGAAGGACGCGAAGATTAAGTACACCCAACCGGATGAAGGCACACCATTTGGATTTCACTTGAAGGAAGTTACCAAGTACCTGAACATTGGACTACCAAGTTTCACCGGGACTTTCAACGCCACTCTGCCTGAAGAGGAGCGCTGGAAGATTCACGCTCACGTTCCAGGAAGGACATTCGCCCCAATCACGAAGCCCATAGATAGTGTTTTCAGTGCACCAACTTGGAGTCTAGGAAAGAGCATGGCAGCTCATATCACCATGGGACGCATTGGAGAAGTTTATCAAGAAGACCTCAAGGACACCATCTACCAGATTTGCGGATGCCGAGATGACAAATGGGACATAGTCAGCACCAAGAAGGATAGATCCATTGCAGCTCTTATCCAGGAGTTAAACCAGCACATACGACGCCATGAGAACCAAATGTGCAATGATATGGTAGAGTTGAAGAATGCGAAGGCAAGGATCATCGAGCTAGAAGGAGAACTAAAGACTACACGCAAGGACTACATGGACGAGATCGTAGCTCTAGCAAGACACAATTGCGATCTTAAGCAGGAGATCGAAGAACTCAAGAAGAAATTAGAGCTCAAGAATGAAGACAAGTACGTCGCATGTCCAGACGACTACATCATCCTCGACGACACTGATTCGGATCCAAGTGAACCCGACTTTGAAGACGAAGCTGGAGCAGACATCATGGAATCTTCCACCGGTTCAAATTTTTAGATGACCACCACATATTAGCAGTATTTCCCCCATGTAAACATTATAGTACACGCACTTGCGATAGTTAGATCGTTGTAAGCCTTGTTTGATTGAATGGAGTGATTTTGTGTGCTTTTGCTCATGTGCATTTGGGTAGTGATTCCCCTTAGACCTCATTCTATTCTCAATTCTCGTCTTTTCTAAACCCATCAGATGCCTCCGAGACGTGACCCCGAATTCGTTTTCCCGCCAGAGATCACCCAACTGATCCAGCAGCAGAACACCCTGATTCAAACATTGGTGCAGAACCAGGGCAACAACAACAACAACCCACCACCACCACCTGCGGACCATTTGACTCGTTTCCTTAGACTAAATCCGCCAGTGTACTCTAGTAGCACCGAGCCGATTGTAGCAGATGATTGGCTCCGCAAGATAGGAAGGGAGTTGACCACTGCAGGATGCACAGATGGAGAAAGAGTGAAGTTTGCAGCACATCAGCTTGAAGGACCCGCAGCCGCATGGTGGGAGAATTTCACAGCCACTTACCCGGTAGACACTGTCACATGGGATCAATTTCAGCAAGCTTTTCGCACTGCCCATGTTTCAGCAGGAGCCATGGCCATGAAGAAGCGTGAGTTTCGCAACTTACGCCAAGGAGGAAGGACTGTTGGCCAGTATGTGGAGGAGTTTAGTAAGCTAGCCCGTTATGCCCCAGATGACGTTGCTACAGATGCGGCTAAGCAGGAGAAGTTTCTGGAAGGACTGAATGATGAACTAAGCATGCAATTGATGGTAGCAAATTTCAACAACTACCAGGAGTTGGTAGATCGTGCCATCATGATTGAAGGGAAGCAACAGCAGATTGAGAACCGTAAGAGGAAGTATGGACAGGGGAAGTATAACTCTGGAGCCCAGCAGAAGCCCCGTTTTACCCCTAAACCGGGATTTAAGTTTCAGCACACCCATGGAGGAGGTAGCTCGCACAACCATAATGGCCACAAGAATGGTAATGGGAATGGAGGAAGTAACGGCCAGAACCGAACAACCCCATCAACCCCAACCAAGAGAGACCTGAGTCAAGTCACCTGTTTCAAGTGTTCGAAGACCGGACATTATGCCAATGAATGTCCTGAAGGCCAGAATGGAAATGGCAATGGAAGCTCTGGGAAGAAGCCGAACCCTTTCAATAGGGGACAGGTGAACCACATTGATGTGGAGGAGATTGAAGATCAGCCCGATGCAGTAATCGGTAAGTTTTTGGTTAAGTCATTTACTGCACTCGTTCTTTTTGATACTGGTGCATCGCATTCATACATATCAAGGGGATTTGTGGAAAAGTATAGCCTGCCCACTAGGATTCTTAAAACACCTATGCTAGTAAGCTCGCCAGGAGCAGAATACATGGCCAGACAAGGATGTTTTCAAGTACCATTGAGTATAGGAAGGCATGTATTCCCAACGGATTTAATTATTCTGGAATCCCAAGGTCTGGATGTGATTCTTGGTATGGATTGGCTGTCGATGTATGGAGGAAACATCGATTGCGCCAGTAAGACAATTTTGCTTACCACACCAGAAGGAAGAAGGATCAAGTATGTATCCCGGCATGTGCCAAACAGGACACAAGTGAATTGCTTATCAGGAGTTGTGCAGGAAGAAGTACCAGTGGTAAAGGATTTTCCTGATGTATTTCCTGAGGAATTACCAGGCATGCCACCGGATAGAGACATTGAGTTTTTGATTGAGTTATTGCCAGGTACAGGCCCAATATCGAAGCGACCGTACCGGATGCCAGCAAAGGATTTGGTGGAAATTAAGAATCAGATTAAGGAGTTATTGGATAAAGGTTATATACGCCCAAGCTCTTCACCTTGGGGATCACCCGTTTTGTTAGTGGAGAAGAAGGATGGATCTTTGAGAATGGTTGTTGATTATCGTGAATTGAATGCGGTAACAATCAAGAACAAGTACCCACTACCAATGATAAATGATCTGTTTGATCGTTTGCAAGGATCCAAAGTGTTTTCCAAGATCGACTTGCGATCAGGGTACCATCAGTTGAAGATTCGGGAGCAAGACATACCCAAGACTGCATTTACCACGAGATATGGACTATACGAGTATACCGTTATGTCATTTGGATTGACTAACGCACCAGCTTATTTTATGAACCTGATGAACAAAGTGTTTATGGAGTTTTGGATAAGTTCGTCGTAGTGTTCATTGATGACATCCTAGTTTATTCAAAGAATGAAGAGGAGCATAAGGAACATTTGCGTTTGGTTTTGGAGAAATTAAGGGAACATCAGTTATACGCCAAGTTCAGCAAATGTGAGTTTTGGTTGAAGGAAGTTGGATTTCTCGGACATGTTATATCCGGAGAAGGAATAGCAGTTGACCCCACAAAGGTTGAGACCGTAACTAATTGGGAAGCACCAACGACAGTTGGAGAGATTCGGAGTTTTCTTGGACTCGCAGGATACTACCGAAGATTCATTGAGAATTTCTCAAGGATTGCTAAGCCTATGACTGAATTGTTGAAAAAGGATAACAAATTCATATGGACTAAGGACTGTGAGGCAAGTTTTCAGGAGTTGAAGAAAAGATTGGTTACCTCACCAGTTTTGATATTGCCAGATCAGACTAAGGATTACGAGGTGTATTGCGACGCTTCACGTCGAGGACTTGGAGCAGTGCTTATGCAGGAAGGAAGAGTTGTTTCGTATGCTTCACGACAACTTAAGCCCCATGAGTTGAATTATGCCACTCATGATTTGGAGTTAGCAGCCGTTGTGCATGCCCTGAAGACGTGGAGACATTTTCTCATTGGAAATCATTGTGAAGTATATACGGATCACAAGAGTTTGAAGTACATCTTCACACAGAAGGAATTGAATCTCAGACAAAGGAGATGGTTAGAACTTACCAAGGATTATGATATGAGATTGCATTATCACCCCGGAAAGGCTAATGTCGTAGCAGACGCATTGAGCCGTAAGAGCCACGTCAATACCCTAATGATGGGAGGAATACCCAATGAGTTAGCCGAGGACCTTCGAGAGCTATGTTTGGAAATAGTTCCGAGAGGCTATGTAGCAACATTGGAGATTCAGTCGACACTGATGGACAAAATCAGAGAAGCCCAAAAGGCAGATAAGGAAGTTGCCTCTATAAAGGAGAAAATGGGCAAAGGAAAGGCTAAAGGATTTCGTGAGGATGAACACGATACCCTATGGTTTAAAGACTGTGTTTATGTGCCCAATAACCCAGAAATCAGGAAGTTGATTTTACAAGAAGCCCATGATTCACCCTATTCGATTCACCCAGGAAATACCAAGATGTATTTGGATTTGAAGAACATTTTCTGGTGGACCGGAATGAAGAAGGATATTGCGGAGTATGTAGCTATTTGCGATGTATGTCAGAGAGTAAAGGCAGAACATCAGAAGCCAGCAGGATTGTTACAACCATTGCCGATACCCGAATGGAAGTGGGATAAACTAGGCATGGATTTCATCACAGGTTTGCCAAAGACCCGTTCAGGATATGACTCGATTTGGGTTATAGTCGACCGTTTAACAAAGGTAGCTCATTTCATTCCAGTCAAGACTACCTATAGCAGTGCTAAGTTGGCAAAGATATACATGACCAGAATTGTGTGTTTACACGGAGTTCCGAGGAGCATCGTATCAGATAGAGGAACCCAGTTTACCTCGAAATTTTGGAACCAGTTGCACGAGACATTGGGAACTAGATTGGAATTCAGTACAGCTTTCCACCCACAGACCGATGGACAGACTGAGAGAGTCAATCAGATTTTGGAAGATATGCTGAGAGCTTGTGCACTAGATTATGGATCAAGCTGGGACGAAAACTTACCGTATGCGGAGTTTTCTTATAACAATAGTTACCAAACCAGTTTGAAGATGGCCCCTTTCGAAGCTTTATACGGAAGGAGGTGCAGGACACCGTTATCATGGAACGAAGTTGGAGACCGTCAATTCTTTGGACCAGATTTGATTAAGGAGTCTGAACAGAAGGTTAAGTTGATTCGAGACAGGCTCAAGGTAGCCCAGTCCAGACAGAAGAGCTATGCCGATTCAAAGCGCAAAGCGATTGAGTATGAAGTTGGAGACAGAGTATATCTCAGAGTATCCCCGCTTCGAGGAGTTAAGCGTTTTGGAGTTAAAGGAAAGTTAGCACCCCGTTTCGTTGGACCGTATAAGATTCTGCAACGTATGGGAGAAGTTGCTTATAAGTTGGAATTGCCAGAAGGACTGACAGGAGTTCATGATGTATTCCATGTTTCTCAGTTGAAGAAATGCCACCCAGAGATAGCAGAGGTACCGTTAAGAGACACAGTGCCACTGGAAGCAATTCAGTTAAAGGATGACCTAACATATGAGGAAAAACCTGTTAAGATTCTCGATTATGCCAGCAGAGTTACCCGCAGCAAAGTTATCAAGTTTTGTAAAGTTCAGTGGAGCCACCACACTGAGGATGAAGCCACCTGGGAAAGAGAGGAAGTTTTGCTCAAGGACCACCCTCACCTATTTTCTAGCCAACCCGAATCTCGAGGGCGAGATTCATCTTAAGGGGGGTAGGTTTGTAACATCCCAAATTTTCAATTTGGAATGTTATACATTAGGTCATCATGCATATCATATTTTTCTCGCATTTTCCGATCCTAGAAAATTTCACGCAACTCAAGGACCCTCGGAGAGAGTTGGAAGTTTCATTATTTTCAAATTTGGGATTTCTCAAATTTTGAAAATAGGATCATTTGGATTTATTTAAATATCTTCATAAAGTTTTCCTATAAAAATTTTGAGAGAGGGAATAATATGACTTTCCCAAATTTAGGAAAAAAATGAAGATTTAATAAATAAACCCATTTTGGTTTTTGCCGGAGTTTTATTTGCGTTTTATTTGCCTTAGGGAAAAATGCGTGTTTAAAAAAATTTGCATTTTAGGCCCCGAGTAAAGTTTATTTTGTTCGACTCATTTTTAGGAGTCGGGGAAAGTTTACTTTATTAATTTTGGAGTTCGTTTAGATTTTTTTCTGCGCGCGAGACCGTTTAAAAAAAAAAAAAACTGCAGCGCCTTGGGCCAAAGGCCCAAGCCGCCAAGCCACCGGCCGGCCAAGGCCAAGGCCATCGCGCGCACGCACCAGGCGCAAGGCGCCAGGGAGCCACTCCTTTTTCCTATTTCTAGTAGGATTCATCTACTTTCGTTTTTTTTTCTAGATCTTTTCCCTCTTTTGTTTCCTAATCCTAGATCTATTCCTAATCCTAATCTATTTCTTGTCCCCTACCCCAAGCAAAGACCCTCCCCTCCCCAATATAAATACCCAAGCACCCCCCCCCTCTAAACCATCAAACCAACACCTCTCCTCTCCTCCGCCCTACACCCGCGCCACCCCTCACCCGCGCCGCCGCCCCACACCCGCGCCGCCGCCGCACCTTGCCCACGCCGCCGCCCTACGCCGACGCCGCCGGAGCCCCGCTCACCGGAGACCTCGCCAAGGTTGCCCCGCGCTACATCTATTCTTTTTCTCGGATCGTTTTCTTCTAATCGTTCCGATTCTTTTCTTCTCTAAACCGTTCCGGTTTTCTAGATCGGTTTTTCGTTCGGTTTTTCTTCTCCGAAACCCTAGATCGGATTTGTTTTCTTTTCCGATTTAGTTGCTTTGGACCGTTCGCCGGACCGTTCGTCCTAACGAACGTGATCACCGGATTCTTCTAGGTTAATGAACGTCTGTTCGTTTAACCGTTCGTCGTTCTCTTTTCTCGTCGGATTTATTCCGCGATTCTTCCGATCGTGATTTCAGATCCGATCTTCTTTCTAGTCTATCTTCTTGCCCGTTTATCGGAATCAGGTGATTCAAGCGCCTGGAGTTTCGCCTCGAAACCGCCGTTCCGTCTAATCAACTTGAACAAGCTTTTGCTACAGTAAAATTTTGACCTAGTTTCAACTTGCTAGAACCGAGTTGTTTTTCTTCCGCCGTTTGTTTTTCGTTCTTTCTTTTGCAACCGGAGTTCTTAAGTTGAACTCTCTGGTTAGATCTTTTATTCGAGATTTCCCTGTGCATTAGATGAGTACTTATTGTATGCTTGTTGTTTGTCTGCGATAGATTACCCGGATTGCGCCGCTTGTTACTTCGAATCCCTAGGACTCGCGGATCATCAGCAAGGCAAGTAACACTTGATCATATTTTTTCTACAACCCATGTTTTATTGCATTAGATCAAACCCTCAAACACTTGCATTGTTTAGGATCTAATTAAATTGTGGGATGGGAAGTAGAATTGAGGTAGTACCTATTACCTGTTACTTATGAAACCTTTGGGAGTTACTCTACGTTTGCTTATATTGCCATGCTATGCTAGTAGACGTGGATTGGGTGAGTGATATCCATGACAGATGTGAGATTGATAATTTTTAATGGTTATCTAAGGTGGCAACTTAAACACACATCTGGGTGGATTGAGGCACCTGATGTCTATCGGGACTTGCCTGTTTTTTTTCGGACCGCCACCCAGGCTCAAAGGGATCATAAGATCTTTCATGCTAGAAACTTTCGTGTGCAGCCACATGCTACTATGGGCTCTAGCATAGTTGACTAAGTTGTGCGAACTCTTACGGGGTGGACTAGCAGATGTAGGGGATGTAGGTGTACCGGTCTACCCCACATGTAAGGTGCTAGTGCTTCTGAAAGACTATGTCTCGGTCATCCGTTTCTCAAACACCATGTAGTGCGAGAAACCAAACGGAGGCGATCGAGTCATGTGGGAAAAGTGCGCAGCCTCTGCAGAGTAACAAACTAATCATGATTAGCCGTGTCCCCGGTTATGGACAACTTGAGTATCTAGTACTTGAATATCTTTGTGAATCTCAACATGTTACTTCTAATAAAAGCTATTGGGTTTTAATGAATACTTTTAATTGGGATTGAGGATGCTGTCAACCATTCTCAATGTTTAACAACCACCATGATAGTTAAACAAAATTATTCCTTTGATGTAGGGAAAAATTGGCTTTTCGCAAAACTGTAACCATAGAGCCTTACCACCAGCCAAATATGCATGTAGTATAGGCTTATTGTTTCATTACTCTCTATGTGTTACTTTGCCAGCATATTCCATGTGCTGACCCGTTTTCGGGCTGCAACGTTAATGTTGCAGACTTTTCAGACGATGATTGAGGTGCGTTTAGGTCGTGGTTCTATACTCAGTGATGCCGATGGAGTTGATGGACTCACTTATCTTCCAAGCCTTCCGCTGTTATCGTTATTAGATGGCCTTAAGCCATATTTATTGTAATAAGTTCTTTTTGAGCCATCGATGTAATAAGTGTGTGATTGCAACTCTGCTATAAAACCTCGATGTACTGTGTGGTGTCAGCATTACTGATCCAGGGATGACACCATAGCACAGTAGACGTGATCCATTCGGGTCAGGTCGCTACATTATGAGATGAAGCGGCCCGGACCGACATTACGCGTACGCTTACACGAGACTGGTTTCACCGTTACGAGCACTCGTGCTTAAAGGTGGCTGGCGGGTGTCTGTCTCTCTCACTTTAGTTGAACCGAGTGTGGCTACGCCCGGTCCTTGTGAAGGTTAAAACGGAGTCTATTTGACAAACTATCGTTGTGGTTTTGATGCGTAGGTGAGATTGGTTCTTGCTTAAGCCCGTAGCAGCCACGTAAAATTTGCAACAACAAAGTAGAGGACGTCTAACTTGTTTTTGCAGGGCATGTTGTGATGTGATATGGCCAAGACATGATGCTATATTGATCATGTTTTGTAACCGAAGTTATCGGCAACTGGCAGGAGCCATATGGTTGTCGCTTTATTGTATGAAATGCAAATGCCCTGTAATTGCTTTACTTTATCTCTAAGCGGTAGCGATAGTCGTAGAAGCAATAGATGGCGTAACGACAACGATGCTACGATGGAGATCAAGGTGTCGCGCCGGTGACGATGGTGATCACGACGGTGCTTCGAAGATGGAGATCACAAGCACAAGATGATGATGGCCATATCATATCACTTATATTGATTGCATGTGATGTTTATCCTTTTTGCATCTTATCTTGCTTTGTTTGACGGTAGCATTTTAAGATGATCTCTCACTAATTATCAAGAAGTGTTCTCCCTGAGTATGCACCGTTGCAAAAGTTCTTCGTGCTGAGACACCACGTGATGATCGGGTGTGATAGGCTCTACGTTCAAATACAACGGGTGCAAAACAGTTGCACACGCGGAATACTCAGGTTATACTTGATGAGCCTAGCATATACAGATATGGCCTCGGAACACGGGGACCGAAAGGTCGAGCGTGAATCATATAGTAGATATGATCAACATAGAGATGTTCACCATTGAAACTACTCCATCTCACATGATGATCGGACATGGTTTAGTTGATTTGGATCACGTAATCACTTAGATGACTAGAGAGATGTCTGTCTAAGTGGGAGTTCTTTAGTAATATGATTAATTGAACTTAAATTTATCATGAACTTAGTACCTGATAGTATTTTGCTTGTCTATGTTTGTATGTAGATAGATGGCTCGTGCTATTGTTCCGTTGAATTTTAATGCGTTCCTTGAGAAAGCAAAGTTGAAAGATGATGGTAGCAATTACACGGACTGGGTCCGTAACCTGAGGATTATCCTCATTGCTGCACAGAAGAGTTACGTCCTGGAAGCACCGCTGGGTGCCAGGCCTGCTGCTGATGCAACTGACGACGTTAAGAACGTCTGGCAGAGCAAAGCTGATGACTACTCTATAGTTCAGTGTGCCATGCTTTACGGCTTAGAACCGGGTCTTCAACGACGTTTTGAACGTCATGGGGCATATGAGATGTTCCAGGAGTTGAAGTTAATATTTCAAGCAAATGCCCGGATTGAGAGATATGAAGTCTCCAATAAGTTCTACAGCTGCAAGATAGAGGAGAATAGTTCTGTCAGTGAGCATATACTCAAAATGTCTGGGTATAATAATCACTTGATTCAACTGGGAGTTAATCTTCCGGATGATAGCGTCATTGACAGAATTCTCCAATCACTGCCACCAAGCTACAAGAGCTTTGTGATGAACTATAATATGCAAGGGATGAACAAGACTATTCCCGAGCTCTTCGCGATGCTGAAAGCCGCGGAGGTAGAAATCAAAAAGGAGCATCAAGTGTTGACGGTCAACAAGACCACTGGTTTCAAGAAAAGGGGCAAAGGGAAGAAGAAGGGGAACTTCAAAAGGAACGGCAAACAAGTTGCTGCTCAAGTGAAGAAACCCAAGTCTGGACCTAAGCCTGAAACTGAGTGCTTCTACTGCAAGCAGACTGGACACTGGAAGCGGAACTGCCCCAAGTATTTGGCGGATAAGAAGGATGGCAAAGTGAACAAAGGTATATGTGATATACATGTTATTGATGTGTACCTTACTAATGCTCGCAGTAGCACCTGGGTATTTGATACTGGTTCTGTTGCTAACATTTGCAACTCGAAACAGGGACTACGGATTAAGCGAAGATTAGCTAAGAACGAGGTGACGATGCGCGTGGGAAATGGTTCCAAAGTCGATGTGATCGCGGTCGGCACGCTACCTCTACATCTACCATTGGGATTAGTTTTAGACCTGAATAATTGTTATTTGGTGCCTGCGTTGAGCATGAACATTATATCTGGATCTTGTTTGATGCGAGACGGTTATTCATTTAAATCAGAGAATAATGGTTGTTCTATTTATATGAGTAATATCTTTTATGGTCATGCACCCTTGAAGAGTGGTCTATTTTTTATTAAATCTCAATAGTAGTGATACACATATTCATAATGTTGAAGCCAAAAGATGCAGAGTTGATAATGATAGTGCAACATATTTGTGGCACTGCCGTTTAGGTCATATCGGTGTAAAACGCATGAAGAAACTCCATACTGATGGACTTCTGGAATCACTTGATTATGAATCACTTGGTACTTGCGAACCGTGCCTCATGGGCAAGATGACCAAAACACCGTTCTCCGGATCTATGGAGAGAGCAACAGATTTGTTGGAAATCATACATACAGATGTATGTGGTCCGATGAATGTTGAGGCTCGTGGCGGATATCGTTATTTCCTCACCTTCACAGATGATTTGAGCAGATATGGGTATATCTACTTGATGAAGCACAAGTCTGAAACATTTGAAAAGTTCAAAGAATTTTAGAGTGAAGTAGAAAATCATCGTAACAAGAAAATAAAGTTTCTACGATCTGATCGTGGAGGAGAATATTTGAGTTATGAGTTTGGTTTACATTTGAAACAATGTGGAATAGTTTCGCAACTCACGCCACCTGGAACACCACAGCGAAATGGTGTGTCCGAACGTCGTAATCGTACTTTACTTGATATGGTGCGATCTATGATGTCTCTTACCGATTTACCGCTATCGTTTTGGGGTTATGCTTTAGAGACGGCCGCATTCACGTTAAATAGGGCACCATCAAAATCTGTTGAGACGACGCCTTATGAACTGTGGTTTGGCAAGAAACCAAAGTTGTCGTTTCTCAAAGTTTGGGGCTGCGATGCTTATGTGAAGAAACTTCAACCAGATAAGCTCGAACCCAAATCGGAGAAATGTGTCTTCATAGGATACCCAAAGGAGACAATTGGGTACACCTTCTATCACAGATCTGAAGGCAAGATTTTCGTTGCTAAAATTGGATCCTTTCTAGAGAAGGAGTTTCTCTCGAAAGAAGTGAGTGGGAGGAAAGTAGAACTTGATGAGATAACTGTATCTACTCCCTTATCGGAAAGTAGTTCATCACAAGAACCGGTTCCTGTGACAACTACACCAATTAGTGAGGAAGCTAATGATATTGATCATGAAACTTCAGATCAAGTTTCTACTGAACCTCGTAGGTCTACCAGAGTAAGATCCGCACCAGAGTGGTACGGAAATCCTATTCTGGAAGTCATGTTACTAGACCATGATGAACCTACGAACTATGAGGAAGCGATGATGAGCCCAGATTCCGCAAAATGGCTAGAGGCCATGAAATCTGAGATAGGATCCATGTATGAAAACAAAGTATGGACTTTGGTTGACTTGCCCGATGATCGGCAAGCCATTGAGAATAAATGGATCTTTAAGAAGAAGACTGACGCTGATGGTAATGTTACTGTCTACAAAGCTCGACTTGTTGCAAAAGGTTTTCGACAAGTTCAAGGGGTTGACTACGATGAGACTTTCTCACCCGTAGCGATGCTTAAGTCTGTCCGAGTCATGTTGGCTATTGCTGCATTTCAAGATTATGAAATTTGGCAAATGGATGTCAAGACTGCATTCTTGAATGGATTTCTAGAAGAAGAGTTGTATATGATGCAACCTGAAGGTTTTGTTGATCCAAAAAGTGCTGACAAAGTGTGCAAGCTCCAATGTTCCATTTATGGACTGGTGCAAGCATCTCGGAGTTGGAATAAACGTTTTGATAGTGTGATCAAAGCATATGGTTTTATACAGACTTTTGGAGAAGCCTGTATTTACAAGAAAGTGAGTGGGAGCTCTGTAGCATTTCTAGTTTTATATGTTGATGACATATTATTAATTGGAAATGATATAGAATTTCTGGATAGCATAAAGGGATACTTGAATAAAAGTTTTTCTATGAAAGACCTCGGTGAAGCTGCTTACATATTGGGCATCAAGATCTATAGAGATAGATCAAGACGCTTAATAGGACTTTCACAAAGTACATACCTTGACAAAATTTTGAAAAAGTTCAAAATGGATCAGGCAAAGAAAGGATTCTTGCCTGTGCTACAAGGTGTAAAGTTGAGTCAAACTCAATGCCCGACCACAACAGAAGATAGAGAGAAAATGAAAGATGTTCCCTATGCTTCAGCCATAGGCTCTATCATGTATGCAATGTTGTGTACCAGACCTGGCGTATGCTTAGCAATAAGCTTGGCAGGTAGGTACCAAAGTAATCCAGGAGTGGATCACTGGACAGCGGTCAAGAACATCCTGAAATACCTGAAAAGGACTAAGGATATGTTTCTCGTATATGGAGGTGACAAAGAGCTAGTCGTAAATGGTTACGTCGATGCAAGCTTTGACACTGATCCGGACGATTCTAAATCGCAGACCGGATACGTGTTTTTATTAAACGGTGGAGCTGTAAGTTGGTGCAGTTCTAAACAAAGCGTCGTGGCGGGATCTACATGTGAAGTGGAGTACATAGCTGCTTCTGAAGCAGCAAATGAAGGAGTCTGGATGAAGGAGTTCATTTCCAATCTAGGTGTCATACCTAGTGCATCGGGACCAATGAAGATCTTCTGTGACAATACTGGTGCAATTGCTTTGGCAAAGGAATCCATATTTCACAAGAGGACCAAGCACATCAAGAGATGCTTCAATTCCATTCGGGATCAAGTCCAAGTGGGAGACATAGAGATTTGCAAGATACATACGGATCTGAATGTTGCAGACCCGTTGACTAAGCCTCTCTCACGAGCAAAACATGATCAGCACCAAGACTCCATGGGTGTTAGAATCATTACTATGTAATCTAGATTATTGACTCTAGTGCAAGTGGGAGACAGAAGGAAATATGCCCTAGAGGCAATAATAAAGTTATTATTTATTTCCTCATTTCATGATAAATGTTTATTATTCATGCTAGAATTGTATTAACTGGAAACATGATACATGTGTGAATACATAGACAAACATATAGTCACTAGTATGCCTCTACTTGACTAGCTCATTAATCAAAGATGGTTATGTTTCCTAACCATTGACATGTGTTGTCATTTGATTAATGGGATCACATCATTAGGAGAATGAGGTGATTGACATGACCCATCCCGTTAGCTTAGTACTTGATCGTTTAGTATTCTGCTATTGCTTCCTTCATGACTTATACATGTTCCTGTAACTATGAGAATTGTGTAACTCCCGTTTACCGGAGGAACACTTTGGGTACTACCAAACGTCACAACGTAACTGGGTGATTATAAAGGAGTACTACAGGTGTCTCCGAAGGTACATGTTGAGTTAGCATAATTCGAGATTAGGTTTTGTCACTCCGATTGTCGGAGAGGTATCTCTGGGCCCTCTCGGCAATGCTCATCACCTAAGCCTTGCAAGCATGTAACTAATGAGTTAGTTATAAGATGAAGTATTACAGAACGAGTAAAGAGACTTGTCGATAATGAGATTGAACTAGGTATTGGATACCGACGATCGAATCGCGGACAAGTAACATACCGATGACAAAGGGAACAACGTATGTTGTTATGCGGTTTGACCGATAAAGATCTTCATAGAATATGTAGGAACCAATATGGGCATCCAGGTCCCGCTATTGGTTATTGACCAGAGATGTGTCTCAGTCATGTCTACATCGTTCTCGAACCGTAGGGTCCGCACGCTTAAGGTTTCGATGACAGTTATATTATGAGTTTATGTATTTTGATGTACCGAAGGTTGTTCGGAGTCCCGGATATGATTGCGGACATGACGAGGAGTCTCGAAATGGTCGAGACATAAAGATTGATATATTGGACGGATATATTTGGACACCGGAAAGGTTCCGGAGAAGTTTGGAGCCCCGGGAGGTTACCGGAACCCCCCGGGAGGTATATGGGCCTTATTGGGCCCATGTAGGAAGAAGAGAGAAGGAGCAAGGGAAGGGGGCGCGCCCCCCCAAGCCCAATCCGAATTGGGGAGGGGGGCCGGCCCCCCCTTTCCTTTCTCCTTCCCCCTCTTCCTATTACTACTACTAGTACTACTTCCTAATACTAGTACTCTTTCCTTCCCCCTCCAAATAAGATAAGGAAAAGAGAGGGAAACCTACTTGGAGTAGGTTTCCCCCTCCTCATGGCGCGCCCCCCCTAGGGCCGGCCACCTCCTCCCTCCCTCCTTTATATACGGGGGTAGGGGGGCACCCTAGAACACACAAGTTGATCATTGATCGTTCCTTAGCCGTGTGCGGTGCCCCCCTCCACGATATTACACCTCGGTCATATTGTAGCGGTGCTTAGGCGAAGCCCTGCAACAGGAGAACATCAAGATCGTCACCACGCCGTCGTGCTGAGGGAACTCCCCCTCGGCGCCTCTGCTGGATCAGAGATCGAGGGTGCGCCATCGAGCTGTACGCGTGTCAAGAACTCGGAGGTGCCGGAGTAACGGTACTTGGATCGGTTGAACCGGAGGACGTACGACTACTTCCTCTACGTTGCGTCAACGCTTCCGCTTCGGTCTACGAGGGTACGTAAACAACACTCTCCCCTCGTTGCTATTCATCACCATGATCTTGCATGTGCGTAGGAAATTTTTTGAAATTACTACGTTCCCCAACACTTTCCCTGTTAGAATAAAGCATCATGCTAAAGCTTCAACTGTGGTTCATAAAAGTAATATTAGAACTTATGCACCCCCTGAGCAAGTTAAAGTTGAACCTAATATTGCTATTGTTAAAGATCTCTTGGCTGATAATATTGATGGGCATGTTATTTACTTTTGTGATGAGACTGCTAGAATTGCTAAACCTAGTGCTAAAGATAAACATAGACCTATGGTAGGCATGCCTGTTATTTCTGTTAAAATAGGAGATCATTGTTATCATGGATTGTGTGATATGGGTGCTAGTGCTAGTGCAATACCTATTTCCTTATACAAAGAAATTATGCATGATATTGCACCAACTGAGATAGAAGATATCGATGTTACATTAAGCTTGCTAATAGAGATACTATTTCACCAATTGGGATTGTTAGAGATGTTGAAGTCTTGTGTGGGAAGGTTAAATATCCTACTGATTTTCTTGTTCTTGGTTCCCCACAAGATAGCTTTTGTCCCATTATATTTGGCAGACCCTTCTTAAATACTATTAATGCTAAGATAGACTTCAATAAGGATATTGTTACTATTGGTTTGGGTGATATATCTCATGAGTTTAACTTCTCTAAATTTCGTAGACAACCCCGTGATGAGGAATTACCTAGTAAGGATGAAATTATTGGTTTTGCTTCTATTGCTATGCCTCCTAATGATCCTTTAGAACAATATTTGCTCGACCATGAAAATGATATGTTCATGAATGAAAGAAGGGAAATAGATGAAGTATTATTTAAACAAGGACCTATTCTTAAACACAACTTGCGTGTTGAAATCCTAGGGGATCCTCCTCCATCCAAGGGTGATCCCGTGTCTGAGCTTAAACCGTTACCTGATACTCTTAAATATGGTTATCTTGATGAAAAGAAGATATATCCTGTTATTATTAGTGCTAACCTTTCAGAGCATGAAGAAAATAAATTATTGAAAACTCTGAAGAAGCACCGAGCTGCTATTGGATATACTCTTGATGATCTTAAGGGCATTAGTCCCACTCTATGTCAACAAAAAATAAACTTAGAGAAAGACGCCACACCAGTTATTGATCACCAACGATGGCTGAACCCTAAGATGAAAGAAGTGGTAAGAAAGGAAATATTAAAGCTCCTTGAGGCAGGTATAATTTATCCCGTTGCTGATAGTCAGTGGGTAAGTCATGTCCATTGTGTCCCTAAGAAGGGAGGTATTACTGTTGTTCCTAATGATAAAGATGAATTGATCCCGCAAAGAATTATTACAGGCTATAGGATGGTAATTGATTTCCGCAAATTAAATAAATCTACTAAAAAGATCATTACCCTTTGCCTTTTATTGATCAAATGCTAGAAAGATTATCTAAACATACACATTGTTGCTTTCTAGATGGTTACTCTAACTTCTCTCAAATACCTGTGTCAGCTGATGATCAAGCAAAGACCACTTTTACTTGCCCTTTCGGTACTTTTGCTTATAGACGTATGCCTTTTGGTTTATGTAATGCACCTGCTACCTTTCAAAGATGCATGACGGCTATATTCTCGGACTTTTGTGAAATGATTTGGGAGGTTTTCATGGACGATTTCTCCGTTTATGGATCCTCTTTTGATGATTGCTTGAGCAACCTTGATTGAGTTTTGCAGAGATGTGAAGAAACTAATCTTGTTCTGAATTGGGAGAAGTGCCACTTTATGGTTAACGAAGGTATTGTCTTGGGGCATAAAATTTCTGAAAGAGGCATTGAAGTTGATAAAGCTAAAGTTGATGCTGTTGAAAAGATGCCATGTCCCAAGGACATTAAAGGTATAAGAAGCTTCCTCGGTCACACCGGTTTTTATAGGAGGTTCATTAAGGACTTCCTAAAAAAATTCTCGGCCTCTGACTAATCTATTACAAAAAGATATTCCTTTTGTCTTTGATGATGATTGTGTAGAAGCATTTGAAATACTTAAGAAAGCATTGATTTCTGCACCTATTGTCCAACCACCTGATTGGAATTTACCCTTTGAAATTATGTGTGATGCTAGAGATTATGCTATAGGTGCTGTTCTAGGACAAAGAGTTGCTAAGAAGCTGAATGTGATCCAATATGCTAGTAAAACCCTAGACAGTGCCCAAAGAAATTATGCTACTACTGAAAAATAATTTTTAGTAGTTGTATTTGCTTGTGATAAGTTCAGACCTTATATCGTTGATTCTAAAGTAACTGTTCACACTGATCATGCTGCTATTAAATATCTTATGGAAAAGAAAGATGCTAAACCTAGACTTATTAGATGGGTTCTGTTGCTACAAGAATTTGATTTGCATATTGTTGATAGAAAGGGAGTTGAGAACCCCGTTGCAGACAACTTGTCTAGGTTAGCAAATGTTCTTGATGACACACTACCTATTGATGATAGTTTTCCTGGTGAACAATTAAATGTCATAAATGCTACTCGTACTGCTACACGGTATGTTGATTATGCTAATTATATTGTTGCTAAATTCATACCACCTAGTTTCACATACCAACAAAAGAAAAAGTTCGTCTATGATTTAAGACATTACTTTTGGGATGACCCACATCTTTATAAAGAAGGAGTAGATGGTGTTATTAGACATTGTGTAGCTAAGCATGAACAGGAACATATCCTATGCAAGTGTCACTCCGAGGCTTATGGAGGACACCATGCTGGAGATAGAACTGCACATAAGGTATTCCAATCCGGTTTTTATTGGCCTACTCTCTTCATGGATGCCCGTAAGTTTGTCTTATCGTGTGATGAATGTCAAAGAATTGATAATATTAGTAGACGTCAAGAAATGTCTATGAACTATTCACTTGTTATTGAACCATTTCATGTTTGGGGCTTTGATTATATGGGACCATTTCCTTCCTCTAATGGGTATACACATATTTTAGTTGCTGTTGATTACGTTACTAAGTGGGTAGAAGCTATTCCAGCTAGTAGTGCTGATCATAACACCTCTATTAAGACGCTTAAAGAAGTTGTTTTTCCGAGGTTTGGAGTCCCTAGATATTTAATGACTGATGGTGGTTCACACTTTATTCATGGTGCCTTTCATAAAATGCTTGCTAAGTATGATGTTAATCATAGAATTGCATCTCCTTATCACCCACAGTCTAGTGGTCAAGTAGAATTAAGTAATAGAGAGCTCAAATTAATTTTGCAAAAGACTCTTAATAGATCTAGAAAGAATTGGTCCAAGAAATTTGATGATGCATTATGGGCTTATAGAAAACTGCATATAAAAATCCTATGGGTATGTCTCCGTATAAAATGGTTTATGGCAAAGCATGTCACTTACCTCTTGAGCTAGAACGTATGACATATTGGGCCATTAAAGAGCTCAATTATGATTTCAAACTTGCCGGTGAGAAGAGGTTATTTGACATTAGCTCACATGATGAATGGAGAACCCAGGCCTATGAGAATGCCAAACTGTTTAAAGAAAAAGTTAAAAGATGGCATGACAAAAGGACACAAAAGCGTGAGTTTAATGTAGGTGATCATGTATTGCTATACAACTCTCGTTTAAGATTTTTTGCATGCAAACTTCTCTCTAAATGGGAAGGTCCTTACGTTATCGAGGAGGTCTATCATTCCGGTGCCATAAAAATCAACAACTTTGAAGGCACAAATCCGAAGGTGGTGAATGGTCAAAGAATCAAACGTTATATCTCAGGTAATCCCATAAATGTTGAAACTAATATTATTGAAACCGTAACCCCGGAGGAATACATAAGGGACACTTTCCGGAACATTTCAGACTCCGAAAAGGAATAGGTACGTGGTACGGTAAGTAAATCGACTCCAAAACAGTTCTAATGGTAATATTTCTTCGTTTTGAAATATTTAAGAAAATAGGAAAATAAGAAGCAGTCCGGGAAGGACATGAGGCTTCCACGAGGGTGGGAGGTGCGCCCTACCCCCTGGGCGCGCCCCTGCCTCATGGGCACCTCGTGCACTCTCCAGACTCCGTTTTCTTGCACGATACTTCTTTTGGTCGGTAAAAATTCATTATATAATCTCCCGAAGGTTTTGACCACCGTATCACGCAAATATCTCTTGTCTCTGTTTCGAGCTGTTTTTCTGACAGATCTAGGTCGTCATCTCGTCTTCAAGTGCCCCCAAGGACAAGTTCTTCGAGAAGGTCATCAACCCCTACCTCGCGGAGGTTCTACAACACCCTCAAACTATTGAGATGCGTGAGGGGTTGTTGCACATCCGCGATGTTGAGGGACCAAGGAGGACCGGAAGCACGGAGGCAAGGCTCGAGGCATTGGAGCAACAAGTTTTCAAGTGTCAGGAGATGGTGGAGCATGGACTCGACTCCAATCACATTATGATCACGGAGTTCACCAACAACCACAAGCTGGACGTCAAGGACATTGGGGAGGCCATCTTCAAGCTTCATGAGAAAATCGAGCACCTCCAAGCCCAGATCTATGACCTGCAAAATCAAAACTGTGAGTATGAATATAGATTCAAGAGGATGAGTTTGGGTGCAGATTTGAGGATTCAGGAGACTCGATCATCCTTCTATGATTGTGAGCCTATGCCTTGGAAGAGGGACGACAAGCCTACATCATCAACAACTCCACCTTCTTCACCAACAAAGAAGAACCGAGTATCTGGTATGGGCACTCCCCTTGGCAACTGCCAAGCTTGGGGGAGTGCCCCGGTATCGTATCACCATCACTTTTATCTTTACCATTTTTCTTAGTTCGATCCTTTTAATAATATCTTGATCCAGTAGAATAAATTTTTAGTATGATCTAGTTGTGAGTTTTGCTTTTATGATCCTTCTATGTAATCGAGTCTGTGAGCTATATATAATAAATATTAGTGTTGAGTCAAGGGCTTGATTATTTTGCTATGATCTTGAGGGAATTGAATAAAATAAAAGAGAAGAAATAAAAAGAAACAAAGAGATCATATGGATCTTATGGAGAGTAATGAGCTCACATATAAAGAGTATGATGAATAAAAGTTGTTGAGAGTTGACAAACATAGTTTTGGTCATCGTTGCAATAATAGGAAGTAATAAAGAAAGAGAGGTTTTCACATATAAATATACTATCTTGGACATCTTTTATAATTGTGAGCACTCATTAAAATATGACATGCTAAAGAGTTGACGTTGGACAAGGAAGACAACATAATGGGTTATGTTTTCTTACATCTGAGATAAATTATATTGTCATGGATCATCCAACATGTTGAGCTGGCCTTTCCCTCTCATGCTAGCCAATTTCTTTGCACCAAGTAGAGATACTACTTGTGCTTCCAAATATCCCTAAACCTAGTTTTGCCATGAGAGTCCACCATATCTACCTATGGATTGAGTAAGATCCTTCAAGTAAGTTGTCATCGGTGCAAGCAATAAAAATTGCTCTCTAAATATGTATGACTTATTAGTGTGGAGAAAATAAGCTTTATACGATCTTGTGATGTGGAAGAAATAAAAGCGACGGCAACATAATAAAGGTCCATATCACAAGTGGCAATATAAAGTGACGTTCTTTTGCATTAAGATTTTGTGCATCCAACCATAAAAGCGCATGACACCTCTGCTTCCCTCTACGAAGGGCCTATCTTTTACTTTTATCTTCTACCTTACATAAGAGTCATGGTGATCTTCACCTTCCCTTTTTACATTTTATCCTTTGGCAAGCACAATGTGTTGGAAAGATCCATATATATATATATATATATATATATATATATATATATATATAGCTAATTGGATGTGAGTTTTCATGAACTATTGTTAGCATTACCCTCGAGGTAAAACGTTGGGAGGCAAAACTATAAGCCCCTATCTTTCTCTGTGTCCGATTAAAACTTCATACCCATAAATATTGCATGAGTGTTAGCAATTGTGAAAGACTAAAAGATGGTTGAGTATGTGGACTTGCTGAAAAGCTCTTATATTGACTCTTTCCTATGTTATGATAAATTGCAATTGCCTCAATGACTGAGATTAGACTTTGTTAGTTTCCAATGAAGTTTATGATTCATACTTGAAATTGCGATTGAATTGTTACTTTAGCATAAGAGATCATATGACAATATATATATATATATATATATATATATGTTGTTGTTGTTGTTCTAAGAATGATCATGATGCCCTCATGTCCGTATTTTCTTTTTATCAACACCTCTATCTCTAAACATGTGGACATATTTTTCGATTTCGGCTTTCGCTTGAGGACAAGCGAGGTCTAAGCTTGGGGGAGTTGATACGTCCATTTTGCATCATGCTTTTATATCGATATTTATTGCATTATGGGTTTTTATTATACATTATGTCACAATACTTATGCCTATTCTCTCTTGTTTTACAAGGTTTACATGAAGAGGGGGAATGCCGCCAGCTGGAATTCTGGGCTGGAAAAGGAGCAAATATTAGAGACCTATTCTGCACATCTCCAAAAGTCCTGAAACTCCACAGGAGCACTTTTCAGAATATATAAAAAATACTGAGCACAAGAAGTACCAGAGGGGGGCCACCCACCAGCCACGAGGGTGGGGGCGCGCCCTTGCCTCGTGGGCTCCCTGGTGGCCCTCCGATGCCCATCTTCTGCTATATGAGGTCTTTCGTCCGAGAAAAAATCATAAACAAGCTTACGGGACGAAACTCCGCCGCCACGAGGCGGAACCTTGGAGGAACCAATCTAGGGCTCCGGCGGAGCTGTTCTGCCAGGGAAACTTCCCTCCGGGAGGGGGAAATCATCACCATCGTCATCACCAACAATCCTGTTATCGGGAGGGGGTCAATCTCCATCAACATCTTTACCAGCACCATCTCATCTCAAACCCTAGTTCATCTCTTGTATCCAATCTTTGTATCCAAACCTCAGATTGGTACCTGTGGGTTGCTAGTAGTGTTGATTACTCCTTGTAGTTGTTGCTAGTTGGTTTACTTGGTGGAAGATCATATGTTCAGATCCATTATGCATATTAATACCCTCTGATTATGAACATGAATATGCTTTGTGAGTAGTTACGTTTGTTCCTGAGGACATGGGAGAAGTCTTGCTATTAGTAGTCATGTGAATTTGGTATTCGTTCGATATTTTGATGAGATGTATGTTGTCATCCCTCTAGTGGTTTCATGTGAACGTCGACTACATGACACTTCACCATTGTCTGGTCCTAGAGGGAGGCATTGGGAAGTAATAAGTAGATGATGGGTTGCTAGAGTGACAGAAGCGTAAACCCTAGTTTATGCGTTGCTTCGTAAGGGGCTGATTTGGATCCATATGTTTCATGCTATGGTTAGGTTTACCTTAATACTTCTGTTGTAGTTGCGGATGCTTGCAATAGGGGTTAATCATAAGTGGGAAGCTTGTCCAAGTAAGGACATCACCCAAGCACCGGTCCACCCACATATCAAATTATCAAAGTACCGAACGTGAATCATATGAACGTGATGAAAACTAGCTTGACGATAATTCCCATGTGTCCTCGGGAGCGTTTTCCTTCATATAAGAGTTTGTCAAGGCTTGTCCTTTGCTACAAAAAGTATTGGGCCATCTTGCCGCACCTTATTTACTTTTATTACTTGTTGCTCGTTACAATTTGTCTTATCACAAAACTATCTGTTACCGATAATTTCAGTGCTTGCAGAGAATACCTTGCTGCAAACCGCTTATCATTTCCTTCTGCTCCTCGTTGGGTTTGACACTCTTACTTAGCAAAAAGGCTACGATAGATCCCCTACACTTGTGGGTCATCAGACGTATCAGACATACCCTTGAGGTGAATACGTTTGGAGGCAAAATTATAAGCCCCTATCTTTCTATGTGTCCGGTTGAACTTTTTGCTCATGTGTACAAGGTGAGTGTTAGCAATCATAGAAGACTATATAATGGTTGAGTATGTGGAGCTCTTACTTAAACTCCGTTGAATAAGTTGAATTGCAATTGCTTGGTGACTAAGAACATAGGTTGTTGAGTTTCAAGAGAATTCATTGTTTGAACCTTACATGTGAATTGGTTGCCACTATATCATGAGAAAGTTTATGAGAAGAATTGTTGTTATGATGCTAGGAGAAGTGATTGATGATGTCTACTACACAACCTTCTTCTTGTAGACGTTGTTGGGCCTCCAAGTGCAGAGGTTTGTAGGACAGTAGCAAATTTCCCTCGAGTGGATGACCTAAGGTTTATCAATCCGTGGGAGGCGTAGGATGAAGATGGTGTCTCTCAAGCAACCCTGCAACCAAATAACAAAGAGTCTCTTGTGTCCCCAACACACCCAATACAATGGTAAATTGTATAGGTGCACTAGTTCGATGAAGAGATGGTGATATAAGTGCAATATGGATGGTAGATATAGGTTTTTGTAATTTGAAAATATAAAAATAGAAGGTAACTAATGATAAAAGTGAGCATAAACGGTATTGCAATGTGTTGAAACAAGGCCCAGGGTTCATACTTTCGCTAGTGCAAGTTCTCTCAACAATAATAACATAATTGGATCATATAACTATCCCTCAACATGCAACAAAGAGTCACTACAAAGTCACTAATAGCGGAGAACAAACGAAGAGATTATTGTAGGGTACGAAACCACCTCAAAGTTATTTTTTCTGATCGATCTATTCAAGAGTCTGTAGTAAAATAACATGAAGATATTCTTTCTGTTCAATCTATCATAGAGTTCGTACTAGAATAACACCTTAAGACACAAATCAACCAAAACCCTAATGTCACCTAGATACTCCAATGTCACCTCAAGTATCCGCGGGCATGATTATACGATATGCATCACACAATCTCAGATTCACCTATTCAACCAACACAAAGAACTTCAAAGAGTGCCCCAAAGTTTCTACCGAAGAGTCAAGACGAAAACGTGTGCCAACCCCTATGCATAAGTTCACGAGGTCACGGAACTCGCAAGTTTATCACCAAAACATACATCAAGTGGATCACGTGATATCCCAATGTCACCACAGATAAGCACATGCAAGACATACATCAAGTGTTCTCAAATCCTTAAAGACTCAATCTGATAAGATAACTTCAAAGGGAAAACTCAATCCATCACAAGAGAGTAAAGGGGGAGAAATATCATAGGATCCAACTATAATAGCAAATCTCGTGATACATCAAGATCGTGCCAAATCAAGAACAAGAGAGAGAGAGGTCAAACACATAGCTACTGGTACATACCCTCAACCCCGAGGGAGAACTACTCCCTCCTCGTCATGGAGAGCACCGGGATGATGAAGATGGCCACCGGAGAGGGATTCCCCCCTCCGACAGGGTGCCGGAACGGGTCTAGATTGGTTTTCGGTGGCTACGGAGGCTTCTAGCGGCGGAACTCCCGATCTAGGTTATTTTCTGGAGGTTTATGTATTTATAGGAATTTTTTGCATCGGTCTCACGTCAAGAAGGTGCCCGAGTCGTCCACGAGGTAGGCCCACGCGCCCGGGGGGGGGGGGGGTGGGTGCGCCCCCACCCTCGTGGACGGCCCGGGACTCTTCTGGCGCAACTCTTTTACTCCGGGGTCTTCTTTTGGTCCATAAAAAATTGTCAAAAATTGGCATGTCAATTGGACTCCGTTTGGTATTCCTTTTCTGTAAAACTCAAAAACAAGGAAAAAAACAGAAACTGGCACTGGGCTCTAGGTTAATAGGTTAGTCCCAAAAATCATATAAAATAGCATATAAATGCATATAAAACATCCAAGGTTGATAATATAATAGCATGGAACAATCAAAAATTATAGATACGTTGGAGACGTATCAATTGAAATTATCATTGATCAAACTTATGCACTTTGCTAGTGTTCACACTTCATAAATTATTTCTTTTACCATTTACCTACTCGAGGATGAGTAGGAATTAAGCTTGGGGATGCTGATATGTCTCCAACGTATCTATAATTTATGAAGTATTCATGCTGTTATTTTATCATTCTTGGGTGTTTTACAATCATTTTATAGCAACTTTATATCATTTTTTGGGACTAACCTATTGACCCAGCGCCCAGTGCCAGTTGTTGTTTTTTGCTTGTTTTTTACATCACAGAAAATCAGTATCAAACGGAGTCCAAACACCACGAAACTTTTTGTGGGTTTTTTATGGGCCAGAAGACTCCCGATGGGCCAAAGCAGCACCTGGGGGGCGCCACGAGGGGGGCACAACCCACTAGGGCGCGCCAGGGCCCCCTGGCGCGCCCAGGTGGGTTGTGCCCACCTCGGTGGCCTCCCGTACCCCTTCTTTGCAGTATAAATTCCCAAATATTCCGAAACCCTTCGGGGTTAATCTAGATCAGAAGTTCCGCCGCAGCAGGGCTCCGTAGCCACCGAAAACCAATTTGGACCCGTTTCGGCACCCTGCCAGAGGGGGAATCATCTCCGGCAGCCATCACGATGAGGAGGGAGTAGTCCACCCTCGGGGCTGAGGGTTTTTACGAGTAGCTATGTGTTTAATCTCTCTCTCTCTCTCTCTCTCTCGTGTTCTTGAGATGTCATGATCTTGATGTATCACGGGCTTTTTTAATATAGCCGGATCATATGGTGTTTTCCCCTCTCTATCTTGTTGTGATGAATTGAGTTTTCCCTTTGAGATTTCGTGGTTATCGTATTGAATACTTTTATGGATTTGAGAACACTTGATATATGTATTGCAATTGAATACTCGTGGTGACAATGGGGTATCGTATTGATTCACTTGATATATGTTTTTGGCACTCAACTTGCGGATTCCCGCGGTGACATTGGGGTAATCTATGCATAGGGGTTGATGCACATTCTTGTCCTTGTTTCTCTAGTAGAAATCTTGGGGCACTCTTTGTAGTTCTTTGTGTGTATTGAGTATTATGAATATGAATATGCTTTGGTGTTATTCTAGTACGAACTCTAGGATAGATCGAACAGAAAAAATAACTTTGCGTTATTTTAGTACGAACTCTTGAATAGATCGACCAGAAAGAATAGCTTTGATGTGGTTTAGTACCCTACAAACAATTCCTATCTTTTGTTCTCCACTAATAGGACCTTGGGAGTGATTGTTTTTTACACTTTGAGGGATAATCACATGATCCAACTATATTAGCATTGTTGAGAGGTTGCACTAGCGAAAGTACGGACCCTAGGCCTTGTTTTTAAGCATTGCAATATCGTTCTTGTGCCCGTTTACTATTTGCTACCTTGCTGTTTTTATTTATTAAGATTATAAAAATATATTTCTACCATCCATATTACACTTTTATCACCATCTCTTCGCCGAACTAGTGCACCTATATAATTTGCCATTGTATTGGGTGTGTTGGGGACACAAGAGATTTCTTGTATTTGGTTGCAGGGTCGTTTGAGAGAGACCATCTTCATCCTACACCTCTCACGGATTGATAAACCTTAGGTCATCCACTTGAGGGAAAATTGCTACTGTCCTACAAAACTCTGTGCTTGGAGGCCCAACACGTGTCTACAAGAATAAAGTTTCGTAGTAGACATCAGAACACCACAACGTAATGGTGTGTCTGAATGTCGTAACCGTACTTTATTAGATACGGTGTGATCTATGATGTCTCTTACCGATTTACCACTATCGTTTTGAGGTATGCATTAGAGACAGCTGCATTCACGTTAAATAGGGCACCGTCTAAAAATCCATTGAGATGACACCATATGAACTGTGGTTTAGCAAGAAACCTAAGCTGTCGTTTCTTAAAGTTTGGGGTTGCGATGCTTATGTGATAAAGTTTTTCAGCCTAATAAGCTCAAACCCAAAGCGGAGAAGTGCATCCTCATAGGATACCCAAAAGAAACTGTTGGGTACACCTTCTATCACAGATCCGAAGGCAAGATCTTTGTTGCTAAGAGTTGATCCTTTCTAGAGAAGGAGTTTCTCTCGAAAGAAGTGAGTGGGAGAAAAGTAAAACTTGATAAGGTAATTGTACCTTCTCCCGAATTGGAAAGTAGTTCATCACAGAAATCAATTGCAGTGATGCCTACACCAATTAGTGAGGAAGTTAATGATGATGATCATGAAACTTCAGATCAAGTTACTACCGAACCTCGTAGGTGAACCAGAGTATGTTCCGCACCAGAGTGGTATGGTAATCCTGTTTTGGAAGTCATGTTACTAGACCATGATGAACCTACGAACTATGTGGAAGTGATGATGAGCCCAGATTCCGCAAAATGGCTTAAGGCCATGAAATCTGAGATGGGATCCATGTATGAGAACAAAGTATGTACTTTGATTGACTTGCCCATTGATCGGTGAGCCATTCAAAATAAATGGATCTTCAAGAGGAAGAGGGACGCTGATAGTAGTGTTACTATCTACAAAGATTTAATTGTCGCAAAAGGTTTTCGACAAGTTCAAGGTGTTGACTACGATGAGATTTTCTCACTCGTATCGATGCTTAAAAGTCTGTCTGAATCATGTTAGCAGTTGCCGCATTTTATGAAATCTGGCAAATGGATATCAAAACTACATTCCTTAATGGACTTATTAAAGAAGAGTTGTATATGATGCAACCAGAAGGTTTTGCCAATCCTAAAGGTGCTAACAAAGTGTGCAAGCTCCAGCGATCCATCTATGGACTGGTGCAAGCATCTCAGAGTTGGAATATACGCTTTGATGAGTTGATCAAAGCATATAGTTTTATACGGACTTTTGGAGAAGCCTGTATTTATAAGAAAGTCAGTGGGAGCTCTGTAGCATTTCCGATATTATATGTGGATGACATATTGTTGATCAGAAAGGATACTGAATTTCTGGATAGCATAAAAGGATACTTGAATAAGATTTTTTCAATGAAAGACCTCGGTGAAGCTGCTTACATATTGGGCATCAAGATCTATAGAGATAGATCAATATGCTTGATAAATTTTTCAATAAGTACATACCTGCACAAGTTTTTGAAGTAGTTCAAAATGAAACAATCAAGGAAGGAGTTCTTGCCTGTGTTGCAAGGTGTGAAGTTGAGTAAAGACTCAAAACCCGACCACGACAAAAAATAGAAAGAGAATGAGAAGTCATTCCCTATGCCTCAGTCATAGGTTCTATAAAGTATGCTATGTTGTGTACCAGACCCTATTGTATACTGCTACCTCTTGAGCACTGCGTTGGATTTCCCCGAAGAGGAGAGGATGATGCAGCAAAGTAGCGTAAGTATTTCCCTCAGTTTTTGAGAACCAAGGTATCAATCCAGTAGGAGGCTACGCGCGAGTCCCTTGTACCTACACAAAAAATAGATCAACGCAACCAACGCGCTTAGGGGTTGTCAATCCCTTCACGGTCACTTACGAAAGTGATATCTGATAGAGATGATAAATAATATTTTTGGTATTTTTGGTATAGAGATGCAAAGTAAAAAGTAAAAGCAAAGCAATAATAAAGTGATGGAGATTGATATGATGAGAAAGAGACCCGGGGGCCATAGGTTTCACTAGTGGCTTCTCTCAAGAGCATAAGTATTCTACGGTGGGTGAACAAATTACTGTTGAGCAATTGACAGAATTGAGCATAGTTATGAGAATATCTAGGTATGATCATGTATATAGGCATCACGTCCGAGACAAGTAGACCGACTCCTGCCTGCATCTACTACTATTACTCCACTCATCGACCGCTATCCAGCATGCATCTAGAGTATTAAGTTAAAAACAGAGTAACGCCTTAAGCAAGATGACATGATGTAGAGGGATAGTTTCATGCAATATGATAAAAACCCCATCTTGTTATCCTCGATGGCAACAATACAATACGTGCCTTGCTGCCCCTTCTGTCACTGGGAAAGGACACCGCAAGATCGAACCCAAAGCTAAGCACTTCTCCCATGGCAAGAAAAACCAATCTAGTAGGCCAAACCAAACTGATAATTCGAAGAGACTTGCAAAGATAACCAATCATACATAAAAGAATTCAGAGAAGATTCAAATATTATTCATAGATAGACTGGATCATAAACCCACAATTCATCAGTCTCAACAAACACACCGCAAAAATAAGATTACATCGAATAGATCTCCACAAGAGAGGGGGAGAACATTGTATTGAGATCCAAAAAGAGAGAAGAAGCCATCTAGCTACTAACTATGGACCCGTAGGTCTGAAGTAAACTACTCACACTTCATCAGAGGGGCTTGGATGATGATGTAGAAGCCCTTCGTGATCGATGCCCCCTCCGGCGGAGCTCCAGAACAGGCCCCAAGATGGGATCTCGTGGATACAGAAAGTTGCGGCGGTGGAATTAGGTTTTTGGCTCCGTCCCCGATCATTTGGGGGTACATAGGTATATATAGGAGGAAGAAGTACGTTGGTGGAGCTTTGAGGGGCCCACGAGGCAGGGGGCGCGCCCTAGGGGGGGGGTGCCCTCCACCCTCGTGACCGCCTCGTGGCTTTGTTGACGGAGGGTCCAAGTCTCCTGGATCTTATCTGATGAGAAAATCATGTTTCCGAAGATTTCATTCCGTTTGGACTCCGTTTGATATTCTGTTTCTCCGAAACACTGAAATAGGCAAAAAACAACAATTCTGGGCTGGGCCTCCGGTTAATAGGTTAGTCCCAAAAATAGTATAAAAGTGGAAAATAAAGCCCAATATACTCCAAAACAGTAGATAATATAGCATGGAGCAATCAAAAATTATAGATACGTTGGAGACGTATCAAGCATCCCCAAGCTTAATTCCTGCTCGTCCTCGAGTAGGTAAATGATAAAAAGAGAATTTTTGATGCGGAGTGCTACTTGGCATAATTTTAGTGTAATTCTTCTTAATTGTGGTATGTATATTCAGATCCAAAAGATTCAAGACAAAAGTTCATATTGACATAAAAATGATAATACTTCAAGCATACTAACTAAGCAATTATGTCTTCTCAAAATAACATGGCCAAAGAAAGTTCATCCCTACAAAATCATATAGTTTAGTCATGTTTCATTTTCGTCACACAAGAATGCTCTCATCATGCACAACCCCGATGACAAGCCAAGCAATTGTTTCATACTTTAGTAATCTCAAACCTATAAACTTTCACGCAATATATGAGCGCGAGCCATGGACATAGCACTATGGGTGGAATAGAATATAATGAGGGGGGTTATGTGGAGAAGACAAAAAAGGAGAAAGTCTCACATCAACGAGGCTAATCAATGGGCTATGGAGATGCCCACCGATTGATGTTAATGCAAGGAGTAGGGATTGCCATGCAACGGATGCACTAGAGCTATAAATGTATGAAAGCTCAACAAAAGAAACTAGTGGGTGTGCATCCAACTTGCTTGCTCATGAAGACCTAGGGCACTTGAGGAGGCCCATTGTTGGAATATACAAGCCAAGTTCTATAATGAAAAATTCCCACTAGTATATGAAAGTGATAACATGAGAGACTCTCTATTATGAAGATCATGGTGCTACTTTGAAGCACAAGTGTGGTAAAAGGATAGTAACATTGTCCCTTCTCTCTTTTTCTCTCATTTTTTTGGGCCTTTTCTTTTTTATGGCCTTTCTCTGTTTTTGGGCCTTCTCCTTTTTTATGGCCTTTTTTATTTTTTTTATTTCTCACTTGGGACAATGCTCTAATAATGATGACCATCACACTTCTATTTATTTACAACTCAATGATTACAACTCGACACTAGAACAAAGATGACTCTATATGAATGCCTCCGGCGGTGTACCGGGATATGCAATGAACCAAGAGTGACATGTTTGAAAGAATTATGAATGGTGGCTTTTCCACAAATACTATGTCAACTACATGATCATGCTAAGCAATATGACAATGATGAATGTGTCATGATGAACGGAATGATGGAAAGTCGCATGGCAATATATCTCGGAATGGCTATGGAAATGCCATAATAGGTAGGTATGGTGGCTATTTTGAGGAAGATATAAGGGGGTTCATGTGTGAAAGAGCGTATCATATCACGGGGTTTGGATGCACCGGCGAAGTTTGCGCCAACTCTCAATGTGAGAAAGGGCAATGCATGGTACCGAAGAGGCTAGCAAGGATGGAAGGGTGAGAGTGCGTATAATCCATGGACTCAACATTAGTCATAAAGAACTCACATACTTATTGCAAAAATCTACAAGTCATCAAAAACCTCGGCACTACGCGCATGCTCCTAGGGGGATAGATTGGTAGGAAAAGACCATCGCTCGTCCCCGACCGCCACTCATAAGGAAGACAATCAAATAACACCTCATGTTTCAAATTTGTTGCATAACGTTTACCATACGTGCATGCTACGGGACTTGCAAACTTCAACACAAGTATTTCTCAATTTCACAACTACTCAACTAGCATGACTTTGATATTATTACCTCCATATCTCAAAACAATCATCAAGCATCAAACTTTTCTTAGTATTCAACACACTCATAAGAAAGTTTTATTATTAATCTTGCATACCAAGCATATTAGGATTTTAAGCAAATTACCATGCTATTAAGACTCTCAAAATAATCTAAGTGAAGCATGAGAGATCAATAGTTTCTATAAAACAAATCCACCACCGTGCTCTAAAAGATATAAGTGAAGCACTAGAGCAAAACTATAAAGCTCAAAAGATATAAGTGAAGCACATAGAGTATTCTATCAAATTCCAAATCATGTATGGCTCTCTCAAAAGGTGTGTACAGCAAGGATGATTGTGGTAGACTAACAAGCAAAGACTCAAATCATAAAAGACGCTCCAAGCAAAACACATATCATGTGGTGAATAAAAATATAGCTCCAAGTAAAGTTACCGATAGAAGTAGACGAAAGAGGGGATGCCTTCTGGGGCATCCCCAAGCTTTGGCTTTTAGGTGTCCTTAGATTATCTTGGGGTGCCATGGGAATCCCCAAGCTTAGGCTCTTGCCACTCCTTGTTCCATAATCCATCAAATCTTTACCCAAAACTTGAAAACTTCACAACATAAAACTTAAAGTAGAAAATCTCGTGAGCTCCGTTAGCGAAAGAAAACAAAAGACCACTTCAAGGTACTGTAATGAACTCATTCTTTATTTATATTGGTGTTAAACCTACTGTATTCCAACTTCTCTATGGATTATAAACTATTTTACTAGCCATAGATTCATCAAAATAAGCAAACAACACACGAAAAACAGAATCTGTCAAAAACAGAATAGTCTGTAGTAATCTGTAGCTAGCGCAAGATCTGGAACCCCAAAAATTCTAAAATAAATTGCTGGACGTGAGGAATTTATCTATTAATCATCTTCAAAAATAATTAACTAAATAGCACTTTCCAAATAAAAATGACAGCAGTTCTCGTGAGCGCTAAAGTTTCTGTTTTTTACATCAAGTTCAACAAGACTTTCCCCAAGTCTTCCCAACGGTTCTACTTGGAACAAACACTAATTAAACACAAAAAACATAACCAAAACAGAGGCTAAATAATTTATTTATTACTAAACAGGAGCAAAAAGCAAGGAATAAAAATAAAATTGGGTTGCCTCCCAACAAGCGCTATTGTTTAACGCCCCTAGCTAGGCATAACAAGCAAGAATAGATCTAGGTATTGCCATCTTTGGTAGGCAATCCATAAGTGTCTCTAATGATAGATTCATATGGTAATTTTATTTTATTTCTAGGGAAGTGTTCCATGCCCTTTTTTTAATGGAAATTGAAATCTAATATTCCCTTCCTTCATATCAATAATTGCACCAACCGTTCTAAGGAAAGGTCTACCGAGAATAATAGGGCAAGAAGGATTGCAATCTATATCAAGAACGATAAAATCTACGGGTACATAATTCCTATTTGCAACAATAAGAACATCATTAATTCTTCCCATAGGTTTCTTAATAGTGGAATCCGCAAGATGCAAGTTTAGAGAGAAATCATCAAAATCACGGAAATCTAGCAAATCACACAAAGTTTTGGGAATAGTAGAGACACTAGCACCCAAATCACACAAAGCATAAACTCATAATCTTTAATTTTAATTTTAATAGTAGGTTCCCACTCATCATAAAGTTTTCTAGGGATAGAATTTTCTTCATAAGATTGCATCAATGCATCAACGATATGTTCGGTAAAGGCTTTATTTTGACTATAAGCATGAGGAGATTTTAGCAAGGATTGCAGCAAGGAAATACAATCAATTAAAGAGCAATTTTCATAATTAAATTCCTTGAAATCTAATATAGTGGGTTTAGCATCATCTAGGGTTTTATTTCTTTTAATCCCACTTTTATCAATTTCATCATCAAGATCTAAATACTCCGAATTTTTAGAACACCTTCTAGGTAAAGGTGGATCATATTCAGTCCCATCATTATCAAGATTAATATTGCAAAACAAAGATTTAATAGGGGACACATCAATAACTTTTAGATCTTCATCATTATTTTCATAGGAACTAGAAGAACACGCTTTAATGAAGGCATCTTTCATAGCACGCGTCCTAGCGGTTCTTTCCTTGCACTCATCAATGGAAATTCTCATGGCTTTGAGAGACTCATTGATATCATGCTTAGGAGGAATAGATCAAAGCTTTAAAGAATCAACATCAAGAGAAATTATATCAATGTTCCTAGCCAAATCATCAATCTTAAGCAATTTTTCTTCAGTCATAGCATTAACATTCTTTTGCGAAGAAATAAATTCTTTAATATTAGATTCAAAATCAGAGGGAATCTTATTATAATTTCCATAAGAATTGTTGTAGGAATTACCATAATTATTAGAGGGATTACTAGGATAAGGCCTAGGGTTGAAATTTCCTCTATACGCGTTGTTACCAAAATTGTTCCTACCAAAAAAATTCACATCCATAGATTCATTATTATTCTCAATCAAAGTAGACAAGGGCACATCATTAGGATCAGAAGAAACACTCTTATTAGCAAATAATTTCATAAGTTCATCCATCTTTCCACTCAAAATATTAATTTCTTCTATCGGATGCACCTTTTTATTAGTAGATCTTTCAGTATGCCATTGAGAATAATTAACCATAATATTATCTAGGAGTTTAGTAGCATCTCCTAAAGTGATTTCCATAAAAGTGCCTCCCGCGGCCATATCTAAAAGATTTCTAGAAGCAAAATTCAATCTGGCATAATTTTTTTGTATAATTATCCACAAATTCAAACCATGAGTAGGGCAATTACGTATCATTAATTTCATTCTCTCCCAAGCTTGTGCAACATGTTCATGATCATGTTGCTTAAAATTCATAATATTGTTTCTAAGAGAGATGATCTTAGCGGGAGGAAAATACTTAGAGATAAAAGCATCTTTGCACTTGTTCCATGAATCAATACTATTTTTAGGCAAAGATGAAAACCAAGCTTTAGCACGATCTCTAAGCGAAAAAGGAAATAGCTTCAATTTAACAATATCATTATCGGCATCTTTCTTCTTTTGCATGTCACACAAATCAATGAAGCTATTAAGATGGGTAGCGAAATCTTCACTAGGAAGGCCGGAGAACGGATCTTTCATGACAAGATTCAGCAAAGAAGTATTAATTTTACAAGATTCAGCATCGGTAAGAGGAGAAATCGGAGTGCTAAGGAAATCATTATTGTTGGTATTAGTGAAGTCACATAATTTAGTATTATCTTGAGCCATCGCGACAAATAAGCAATCCAACACACGAGCAAACAAAAAGCAAACGGGCAAAAAGAGGAAAATAGAGAGGGAGGATAGAGAGAGAGGGCGAATAAAACGACAAGGGTGAATTGGGGGGAGAGGAAAACGAGAGGCAAATGGCAATAATGTAATGCGGGAGATAGGGATTGTGATGGGTACTTGGTATGTTGACTTTTGCGCCGACTCCCCGACAACGGCGCCAAAAATTCTTCCTGCTACCTCTTGAGCACTGCGTTGGATTTTCCCGAAGAAGAGAGGATGATGCAGCAAAGTAGCATAAGTATTTCCCTCAGTTTTTGAGAACCTAGGTATCAATCCAGTAGGAGGCTACGCGCGAGTCCCTTGTACCTGCACAAAAACAATAGCTCAACGCAACCAACACGCTTAGGGGTTGTCAATCCCTTCACGGTCACTTACGAAAGTGAGATCTGATAGAGATGATAAATAATATTTTTGGTATTTTTGGTATAGAGATGCAAAGTAAAAAGTAAAAGCAAAGTAAAAGCAAAGCAATAATAAAGTGATGGAGATTGATATGATGAGAAAGAGACCCGGGGGCCATAGGTTTCACTAGTGGCTTCTCTCAAGAGCATAAGTATTCTACGGTGGGTGAACAAATTACTGTTGAGCAATTGACAGAATTGAGCATAGTTATGAGAATATCTAGGTATGATCATGTATATAGGAATCATGTCCGAGACAAGTAGACCGACTCCTGCCTGCGTCTACTACTATTACTCCACTCATCGACCGCTATCCAGCATGCATCTAGAGTATTAAGTTAAAAACAGAGTAACGCCTTAAGCAAGATGACATGATGTAGAGGGATAGTTTCATGCAATATGATAAAAACCCCATCTTGTTATCCTCGATGGCAACGATACAATACGTGCCTTGCTGCCCCTTCTGTCACTGGGAAATGTAACACCCCGGATATGACTTTCCCAATATGTATTCCAATTCTTACCGTTTCCGGCTTTAAGTTATTTTATTTTCTCGGGTTCGGGTCTTTGTCTCCGTGCGTTGTTATCGTTGTCATGCATCTCATATCATGTCATCATGTGCATTGCATTTGCATACGTGTTCAGCTCATGCATTCGAGCATTTTCCCCGTTATCCATTTTGCATTCCGGCGCTTCGTTCTCCTCCGGTGGTCATTTCTACCTTTCTTTCGTGTGTGGGGATTAAACTTTTCTGGATTGGACCGAGACTTGCTAAGCGGCCTTGGTTTACTACCGGTAGACCGCCTGTCAAGTTTCGTACCATTTGCACTTCGTTTGATACTCTAACGGTTAACCGAGGGACCGAAAAGGCCTCGTGTGTGTTGCAGCCCAACACCCCTCCAAGTTGGCCCAAAACCCACCAAAACCTTCTCCATCATCTAGAGCATTCGATCACGATCGCGTGGCCGAAAACCGCACCTCATTTGGACACTCCTAGCTCCCTCTATGCCTATATATACCTCCCCTCTCCAAATTTTGGATCTCCCCGTCCAAAACCCTAAAAAAAACACCTCGCGCCGGCCGGACACGTCCGTCCCCGGCCGGACAGCGTCCGCCGCCGATTCCGGCCAACCGGGGCGCGCCATGTCCCTGGGGGAGAGCCCCACTTTGCCGCCGCCGCGTGGGCCCGCCAGGCCCGCACTGGGCCCCCGCGGCCCGCCTGCCCACCGCCGCCCGCGCCTTCGTCTTCAAGCTCCACGGCGAGCCCGCGCCGCCTCGCCTCTCTCTCCGGCGGAGCTGCGCCACCGTGCCGCAGCACGAACTCGTCGGCGGCCGCCTCGTCCCTCGGCGGCATGAGCCTCCCCGCCGCCATCGCCGGCCGTCACCATCGACGCCGCCGCCCCGGCCTTCCTCCTCCCTCCTCAACGCCGCCTCCCCGAGCTCTCCGGCAAGCCGCCAACCTACCTCCCCGACAAACTCCGGCGTTCCTCGGTCGGCGTGCGCCCAGATCTAGATCCGAGCTACAGTAACCTAGGGTTGACCTCGATTTTTTTCCTAAGTCTGCATATTATTTGCTCATGTTCTTCATGCTATAACTTTGCATCCGTAGCTCCGTTTTGGGCATATAGCATATCAAAATGTTCATCTCAGAGAGTACACCATTTCATCTCATTGCATCTTTTTCATTTGAGTTCATCTTGATGCCCGAAATGCTGTTAGAATAGTGCTACTTGAGATAATTGTCAGATGTGCTGCTCCATTTAGCTATTTGTCATTTTTGCCATGTTTTGTTAAGGGTTTCGCCATCTATCCAGAGGTGCAACCCATGTATTTTTGTGATGTGTGTGGTGACTAGCACAAGCTTGCAAAGTGAGGCACTTGGTAATTCTGATTTCAGGGACTTAGCATTTCCACCAAGTCCTTGAGCTGTTTATCTCATATGGCCATATGTTCATGTTGTTTCCTAGTGATCTGTGCCTCTTTTGAGGATGATCAGTAAGGATGTTTTGTTAATCTTGTAGTGCTCTATCCATCCATGTCTTTGTTTGCAATTATGGAGCACCCTAGCTTGAGTCAATAGAGCTCTACTTTTGCTACTTCGTGAATCTGGGCAGATTGTCTACTTGTTAGCGATTTTGCCGATGATGTTGTAGTTGATCCGTGCATACTATGCTATTGTTCTTGCCATGTTTAGCTTGTATTTTGTGTACTCTTGATGGGTGTATACTTAGATTGTCATGAATTGCTCTGTAGTGAGTGCATCGAGCTCGTAAACATGCCTACTTGGTATCTGTTTCAGCATGCTCCAGTTTTCACTAAGTCTATGATCTGATTATGTTTTTGCTATGTTCACATGCTTGCAAATGTATTTTCTGATCCCTTTTGGCTCAAGGTAACTAAGGGACTTTTGTTAATCTCTTTGAGTAGCTCCATGCCATGCTTTACTTTGCCATGTTCAGGTCCTGTAGCATATAGTTTTGTTGCTCCAAAGAGTGCTATCTGATCTGAAATTCCAGACAAGTGTTAATTTCACTAAGTCTGAAATCTGTTTGCCATATGCTTTTTTTGCCATGCTTGTTTGAGCCTGTTAATGGATGAATTTGCCGTAGCTCAGTGCTAGACTTTTGTTAAGCATCATGAATGCATCCCTGCCATGTATTTTGTTGTCTTGTTTGGGTGCTATAGCATGTTCATCTTGTTGCATTTAGATGGCTACTTGCTATAAATCGCAGAACGTGGCCATATTTGAATTGCTTGCCATTTCCAAACCGTAACTCCGATTCTGGTGTTCTTTATATCGTTTTCAAGCGATTTCATCTCATCTTTCTAGTGGCACACTTGGATTTCCATGTTGGGGCTAGGTTCATGCATCCCTTGTCAAATCTTGCATATGCATCCCGCATAGCATACCATCATTGCATCATATTGTTTGAGCTTTGCACGTGGTTGATTGTGTTCCATTTGCTTGTTTGTCTTGTTTGGGTAGAGCTGGGAGACGAGTTCGCTTACGAGGAGCTATATTGCTCGCTCTTTTGCTATGCCAATGCTACGATGCCTACCACTTGCTTTCAAGCCTCCCAAATTGCCATGTCAAACCTCTAACCCACCTTGTCCTAGCATACCGTTGATTGGCTATGTTACCGCTTTGCTCAGCCCCTCTTATAGCGTTGCTAATTGCAGGTGAAGTTTGGAGACCGTTCCTTGTTGGAACATTATTTACTTGTTGGGATATCATTATATTATCTTGTTATCTTAATGCTTCTATATACTGGGTAAAGGGTGGAAGGCTCGGCCTCTCGCCTAGTGTTTTGTTCCACTCTTGCCGCCCTAGTTTCCGTCATATCGGTGTTATGTTCCCGGATTTTGCGTTCCTTACGCGGTTGGGTTATAATGGGAACCCCTTGACAGTCCGTTTTGAATAAAACTCCTCCAGCAATGCCCAACCTTGGTTTTACCATTTGCCACCTAGCCTTTTCCCTTGGGTTTCGCGGACCCAAGGGTCATCTTATTTTAACCCCCCCGGGCCAGTGCTCCTCTGAGTGTTGGTCCAACCTAGAGCACCATGCGGGGCCGTCCCTCGTCAACTTGGGTTACGTTGGCTCCCGTACGCTTAGCTTATCCGGTGTGCCCTGAGAACGAGATATGTGCAGCTCCTATCGGGATTTGTCGGCACAGCGGGTGGTGTTGCTGGACTTGTTTTACCATTGTCGGAGTTGTCTTGAAGAACCGGGATACCGAGTCTGATCGAAACATCTCGGGAGGAGGTCTATTCCTTCGTTGACCGTGAGAGCTTGTCATGGGCTAAGTTGGGACTCCCCTGCAGGGATTTGAACTTTCGAAAGCCGTGCCCGTGGTTATGGGCAGATGGGAATTTGTTAATGTCCGGTTGTAGATAACTTGAACCTTAACTTAATTAAAATGAATCGACCGTGTGAGTTACCGTGATGGCCTCTTCTCGGCGGAGTCCAGGAAGTGGACACGGTGTTGGAGTAATGCTTGCGCAGGTTGCGCTCTAGTTTCTCGCTCGCGCTTTGCCTCCTCTTCTCGCTCTCTTTTGCGAATAGGATAGCCACCATATATGCTAGTCGCTTGCTGCAGCTCCACTATATTTACCTTGCCTTACCTATAAGCTTAAATAGTCTTGATCGCGAGGGTGCGAGATTGCTGAGTCCCTGTGGCTCACCGATTACTATTACACCAGATGCAGGGCCTGATGCTTCCGCTCCAGATGACGCGCTTGAGCTCAAGTGGGAGTTCGACGAGGACTCTCAACGATACTACGTGTCTTTCCCTGATGATCAGTAGTGGTGCCCAGTTGGGGGTGATCGGGACCGTGTCGCATGTTGGATTATCTTTTATTTTGGTGCCGTAGTCGGGCCATGAGTGTTTGGATGATGTAATGTTATTTATGTACTTGATTGACGTGGCGAGTGTAAGCCAACTATGTTATCTCCCCTTTTATTATCTATATTACATGGGATGTCGTGAAGATTGCCTAACTTGCGACATATGCCTTCAATGCGATTATGCCTCTAAGTCGTGCCTCGACACGTGGGAGATATAGTCGCATCGAGGGTGTTACAAGTTGGTAATCAGAGCCTTCCCCGACCTTAGGATCCCCATTGCTTGATCGTTTTTAGCGACCGAGTTGTGTCTAGAAAAATGTTTTGAGTCATTTAGGAATTATATATCAGAGAGTTAAGGAATTCTTTTTACTTCCCTGTCTCCTCATCGCTCTGGTAAGGCATCCTGACGTAGAGTTTTGACTCTTCTCTTCTCAAATTTCACTAAAAATTTTTAGGATCACGCGGGTATCTTGGAATCGTTCCGATGGTTTTATGATGAGAACATTGTCTTGGTGCCTCCTGTCAGGGGTTTTGTGGAAGTGTCCCGGGGAGTTGAGCTCTGAGGTGTTGTCGTCATAATTTTATCGTTGCAGTTCTGGAATACCTGAGTTTAGTACGCCGACATCGAAAATCTCTTTTATGCAGTTCGTTGGTGAGATAACCTCGACGCCACCCAGTACTGGGGCGGGAGTTCGGGAGTATCGCCATAACTTGTATAACAGATGCTTTTCGAAGGTTGAGGTAGATGGTTTCCAAAGTTTTCTTGGTTATGTGTTGAAGGATGGATACAACTGGATGTAGGATTTGCTAGATTTGGGTGAGATATTATGCTTCCCCTGTATCCCCAACACCCGATTGCATAACCGGAAAGGTTCGGGAGTTTCATAGGTGGGAATTCTCGTAGCTCTAGTTCTTCTTCGACGGATATTTGGTTTCAGATTGGGATTTCTTACCGAGTATTCGTTCTTGATCCGTACCTTGCTGATTTATTTCTCTACCTATATTCTAAGTGGCTTCTCAATTTATGGATATGTGACCATTTCAAGAGGAATGCATTCGTTCATTTTGTTCGGATGTGAAGACTATATGTTGCAATTTTCATTCCGTTGGATTCAGCTTCAATATTTGTCTATCAATGTGCTAATGGATGTCAACCTCTTTAGGATGGCTCCTCCAATGCGCACGACTCTGAATCCTGATCCGCCACCACCTCCACCTCCTCCGGAGGCATGGCAAGCTGTGATGGCCGCAACCAATGCAAACACACAGTTGACCATGCAAATTCTTCAAGAGCGAAATCAAGGCAACCAAGGGAACCAAGGCAACAATCAGAATCACTTTGCTACACTCTACCAGTTCCTTGCTAACGGGCCAAAGACTTTCAGCAATTGTGTTGAGGCAACTGATGCTGACGATTGGCTCGTGGATCTGTGCAAGCATTTCGAGTGCAGTAACGTCAGGCCTGAGGACTTTGTCAAGTTCGCTTCCTTCCAACTCAAAGATCAAGCTGCAGAATGGTTCCAGCAATACAAGGATTCCAGAGGTGGATGTGTTATTACCTGGGATGAATTCCGTCAAGATTTCAGAGCTCACCATATCCCTTAGAGGGTGGTTGAAAGCAAGCGTGAGGAATTTCGCAACCTGAAGCAAGGCTCTTTGTCTGTCTACGACTACAACAAGTTGTTTCAGAAGCTCGCCCGTTTTGCCAAGCAGGACGTCCCTGATGAGAAGAGCATGATATACCAGTTCAGGGGTGGTCTCAGAGAAGAAATCCAGCTCGCTCTTGTCCTCTTTGAGCCCTTGAGGTACGATGAGTTCTACAACATGGCATTGAAGCAAGAGGCCGCTCAATTGAGGTGTGATTCTTCCAAGAAGCGAGTCAGAGATGCTACTCCTTCTTCCTCTACTCAAGTGGCCAAGTAGCAGAAGTATTGGCTTCCTCCTCCTCCGTTCCGGCAACCATATCAGTAGAAGAGCAAAGGTGGCAGTGGATCTTCCCACCCACCCAACCCTGGTTTTCAGAACAAGACTTCGTCTCAATCTCCAAGATCGAGTGCTCCGTACCACCGTCCGCTTTCAGAGGTCATGTGCAACAAGTGCCAACAGAAGGGTCACTATGCCAACAAGTGCCTCAACCAGAGGCGTCTCCCTCCTCCTCCTCCTATGAGATCGGCAAGTACAGCTGTGGTCAAGCATAACCCCAAGCACGCTAAGGTCAACTTGCTGAATGCAGCTCAGGCAGAGGACTCATCAGATGTCATCATGGGTAACTTTCCAGTTAACTCTTTTCCCGCAAAAGTTCTTTTTGACACTGGTGCATCGCATTGTTTCATGTTGAGATCATTTGTTTCCAAGCATGACTTCGTTTCGCAAATGTTGGGTAAACCTATGGGAGTGGTTTCTCCGGCTAAGTCTATGAGGGCTACTTCAATAGTCCCAGTTATTTCTATCATGTTGGGTGACTTCAAGTTTCTGGCTTCCCCAATGGTTCTTGGTAACTCGGATATTGATCTTATTCTCGGGATGGATTGGCTTTCTAAGCACAAGGCTCAGCTTGATTGTGCAGCCAGCCAGATTCAATTGACTCATTTGTATGAGGATGTAATTGAACTAGATGCTATCTCGCAACTTCCAGTCATTTGCGAATATCAAGACGTCTTTCCAGAAGAGCTTCCAGGAATGCCTCCGCACCGGCCAGTTGAATTCGTTATTGATCTTGAGCCCAGCACGGAACCTGTGTGCAAGCATCCTTACAAGCTCGGACCTGAAGAGTTGAAGGAGCTGAAGAAGCAACTCGATATTCAAGAGAGAATGGGTCTCATCCGGCCTAGTTCTTCTCCGTGGGGTTGTGGTGTTCTTTTTGTGAAGAAGAAGGATGGAACGGACCGACTTTGTGTCGATTACCGTCCATTGAACAAGAAGACCATCAAGAACAAATACCCACTTCCCAACATCAACGAGCTGTTCGAACAACTCAAAGGTGCCCAAGTATTCTCCAAGCTTGATCTCCGTATGGGTTATCATCAGATTCGAATCCGTGAGCAAGATATTCCCAAGACGGCTTTCAGGACAAGCTATGGTTCATATGAATACACTGTCATGTCTTTTGGCCTCGTCAACGCTCCTCCGACGTTCTCTCGCATGATGAACTTCATCTTCAACGCCTACACCAATGACTTCGTTTTGGTCTATCTCGACGACATTCTGGTTTTCTCGAAGAACAAGGAAGATCATGCCAAGCACTTGCGTTTGGTACTCGATAAGCTGAGGGAACACAAGTTCTACGCCAAGTTCTCCAAGTGCGAATTTTGGCTCGATGAGGTTCTTTATCTTGGTCATATCATCTCTGCCAAGGGCATTGCGGTGAATCCTGAGAAGGTGTCTGCAATTGTGAATTGGGAACCTCCTCAGAACGTGAAGCAACTCCATAGCTTCCTCGGTCTCGCAAGCTATTGTCGAAGATTTGTTGAAAACTTTCTCCAAGATCGCGAAGCCTCTCTCAAATCTTCTCCAGAAGCACGTCAAGTACGTTTGGTCTCCGGAGTGTGACATTGCTTTCAACACTTTGAAAGAGAAATTGATCACTGCTCCAGTTCTGACTCCGCCTGATGAATCCAAGCCGTACGAGGTCTTTTGTGATGCCTCTCTCCAAGGTCTTGGCGCAGTGTTGATGCAAGAGAAGAAAGTTGTTGCTTATACCTCTCGCCAGTTGAAGCCCAATGAGAAGAACTACCCCACTCATGATCTCGAGTTGGCGGCAGTTGTGCATGCTCTTTTGACTTGGAGACATCTCTTATTGGGAAGAAAAGTGGACATTTTCACTGATCACAAGAGTCTCAAGTACATCTTCACTCAGCCTAATCTCAACCTCAGGCAAACTCGATGGGTCGAAATGATTCAAGAGTATAATCCGAGTATCGAGTATACTCCAGGCAAGGCCAATGTGATTGCTGACGCATTGAGCAGGAAAGGCTTATTGCAACAGTCTGATTCTCAAGCCTTATCAACCCGAGCTTTGTGAAGCTTTCCGCAAACTTAATCTGCAAGTTGTTCCTCAAGGTTTCCTCGCCAACCTTCAAGTCTCTCCTACCTTGGAAGACCAGATTCGCCAAGCCCAGCTTCTTGATGCTATGGTGAAAAAGGTGAAGATTGGGATTGCCAAGAGTCAACCCAAGTACAAGTGCTACCGCCTTGATGACAAGGACACTCTCTTCTTCGAGGATCGTATTGTTGTACCCAAAGGTGACCTCCGTAAAGTGATCATGAACGAGGCTCACAATTCTCTCCTCTCCATCCACCCTGGGAGCACGAAGATGTATCAGGACCTCAAGCAGGCTTATTGGTGGACTCGAATGAAGCGCGAGATTGCTCAATTCGTGAATGAATGTGATGTCTGCAGAAGAGTGAAGGCAGAACACCAAAGGCCAGCTGGTCTCCTCCAACCTCTTGCCATTCCAGAATGGAAGTTTGACCACATTGAAATGGACTTCGTGACTGGGTTTCCAAAGTCCAAGCGTGGCAATGATGCTATATTCGTTGTCATCGACAAACTCACTAAAGTGGCTCACTTTCTGCCTATCAAAGAGTCAATCACTGCAGCTCAATTGGCGGAACTCTATACCTCTCGAATTGTCTCTCTGCACGGTATTCCACAAGTGATCTCTTCAGACCGTGGCAGCATCTTTACCTCCAAGTTTTGGGATTCTTTTCAGAAGGCCATGGGCACCAACATCCGCTTCAGCACAGCTTTCCATCCTCAAACTAGCGGTCAAGTCGAGCGTGTCAATCAGATTCTTGAAGATATGCTCAGGGCTTGTGTGATCTCCTTCGGCATGAAGTGGGAGGATTGTCTTCCTTATGCTGAATTCTCCTACAACAACAGTTTTCAAGCAAGTTCGGGCAAGGCCCCATTTGAAATTCTGTATGGCAGGAAGTGTCGTACCCCTCTCAACTGGTCTGAAACCGGTGAACGTCAGCTTTTGGGAAATGACTTAATCACAGAGGCAGAGGAAATGTGCAAAGTCATTCGAGATAACCTCAAAGCAGCCCAATCCCGCCAGAAGAGCTACTATGATAGTAAGCACCGTGATTTGGCTTTCGAGATCGGAGATCATGTTTACCTCCGCGTCTCTCCTATGAAAGGTACTCGTCGCTTCGGTATCAAAGGGAAGCTTGCCCCTAGATACGTGGGACCTTTCAAGATTGTCAGCAAGAGAGGCGATCTCGCCTATCAACTCGAGCTTCCTTCAAACTTTGCAAATGTTCATGACGTGTTCCATGTCTCTCAGCTCCGAAAGTGCTTCAAGACTCCTGATCGCACCGTCAACTTCGAGGACATTGAGCTCCAAGAAGATCTCTCTTATCGTGAGCACCCAGTTGCTATTCTTGAAGAGACTGAACGCAAGACTCGCAACAAGTCAATCAAATTCCTCAAAGTCAAGTGGTCACACCATTCCGACCGTGAAGCTACCTGGGAACGCGAGGATCACCTCCGTTCTGAGTACCCGGCGTTCTTTCAGTCCTAGATCTCGGGACGAGATCCTTTCGTAGTGGTGGAGTGTTGTAACACCCCGGAAATGACTTTCCCAATATGTATTCCAACTCTTGCCGTTTCCGGCTTTAAGTTATTCTATATTCTCGGGTTCGGGTCTTTGTCTCCGTGTGTTGTTATCGTTGTCATCCATCTCATGTCATGTCATCATGTGCATTGCATTTGCATACGTGTTCATCTCATGCATTTGAGCATTTTCCCCGTTGTCCGTTTTGCATTCCGACGCTTCGTTCTCCTCCTGTGGTCATTTCTACCTTTCTTTCGTGTGTGTGGATTAAACTTTTCCGGATTGGACCGAGACTTGCCAAGCGGCCTTGGTTTACTACCGGTAGACCGCCTGTCAAGTTTCGTACCATTTGGACTTCGTTTGATACTCTAACGGTTAACCGAGGGACCGAAAAGGCCTCGTGTGTGTTGCAGCCCAACACCCCTCCAAGTTGGCCCAAAACCCACCAAAACCTTCTCCATCATCTAGAGCATTCGATCACAATCGCGTGGCCGAAAACCGCACCTCATTTGGACTCTCCTAGCTCCCTCTGTGCCTATATACACCCCCCCCCCTCTCCAAATTTCGGATCTCCCCGTCCAAAACCCTAAAAAAACACCTCGCGCCGGCCGGACACGTCCGTCCCCAGCCGGACAGCGTCCGCCGCCGCCTCCGGCCAACCGGGGCGCGCCACGTCACCTGGGGGAGAGCCCCACTTCGCCGCCGCCGCGCGGGCCCGCCAGGCCCGCACCGGGCCCCCGCGGACCACCTGCCCACCGCCGCCCGCGCCTTCGTCTTCAAGCTCCGCGGCGAGCCCACGCCGCCTCGCCTCTCTCTCCGGCGGAGCCGCGCCACTGCGCCGCAGCATGAACTCGCCGGCGGCCGCCTCGTCCCTCGGCAGTAGGAGCCTCCCCGCCGCCATCGCCGGCCGTCACCATCGACGCCGCCGCCCCGGCCTTCCTCCTCCCTCCTCAACGCCGCCTCCCCGAGCTCTCCGGCAAGCCGCCGGCCTACCTCCCCGACGAACTCCGGCGTTCCTCGGTCGGCATGCGCCCAGATCCAGATCCGAGCTACAGTAACCTAGGGTTGACCTCGATTTTTTTTCCTAAGTCTGCATATTATTTGCTCATGTTCTTCATGATATAACTTTGCATCCGTAGCTCCGTTTTGGGCATATAGCATATCAAAATGTTCATCTCAGAGAGTACATCATTTCATCTCATTGCATCTTTTTCATTTGAGTTCATCTTGATGCCCAAAATGCTGTTAGAAGAGTGCTACTTGAGATAATTGTCAGATCTGCTACTCCATTTAGCTATTTGTCATTTTTGCCATGATTTTTGTGTGCATGATATGCCCATGAGCTCTACATATGTTTTGTTAAGGGTTTTGCCATCTATCCAGAGGTGCAACCCATGTATTTTTGTGATGTGTGTGGTGACTAGCACAAGCTTGCAAAGTGAGGCACTTGGTAATTCTGATTTCAGGGACTTAGCATTTCCACTAAGTCCTTGAGCTGTTTATCTCATATGGCCATATGTTCATGTTGTTTGCTAGTGATCCGTGCCTCTTTTGAGGATGATCAGTAAGGATGTTTTGTTAATCTTGTAGTGCTCTATCCATACATGTCTTTGTTTGCAATTATGGAGCACCCTAGCTTGAGTCAATCGAGCTCTACTTTTGCTACTTCGTGAATCTGGGCAGATTGTCTACTTGTTAGCGATTTTGCCGATGATGTTGTAGTTGATCCGTGCATGCTATGCTATTGTTCTTGCCATGTCTAGCTTGCATTTTGTGTATTCTTGATGGGTGTATGCTTAGATTGTCATGACTTGCTCCGTAGTGAGTGCATCGAGCTCGTAAACATGCCTACTTGATATCTGTTTCAGCATGCTCCAGTTTTCACTAAGTCTATGATCTGATTATGTTTTTGCCATGTTCACATGCTTGCAATTGTATTTTCTGATCCCTTTTGGCTCAAGGTCACTAAGGGACTTTTGTTAAGCTCTTTGAGTAGCTCCATGCCATGCTTTACTTTGCCATGTTCAGGTCCTGTAGCATATAGTTTTGTTGCTCCGAAGAGTGCTATCTGATCTGAAATTCCAGACAAGTGTTAATTTCACTAAGTCTGAAATCTGTTTGCCATATGCTTTTTTGCCATGCTTGTTTGAACCTGTTAATGGATGAATTGGCCGTAGCTCATTGCTAGACTTTTGTTAAGCATCATGAATGCATCCCTACCATGTATTTTGTTGTCTTGTTTGGGTGTTGTACCATGTTCATATTGTTGCATTTAGATGGCTACTTGCTGTAAATTGCAGAACGTGGCCATATTTGAATTGCTTGCCATTTCCAAACCGTAACTCCGATTCCGGCGTTCTTTATATCGTTTTCAAGCGATTTCATCTCATCTTTCCAGTGGCACACTTGGATTTCCAAGTTGGGGCCAGGTTCATGCATCCCTTGTCAAATCTTGCATATGCATCCCGCATCGCATCCCGCATAGCATACCATCATTGCATCATATTGTTTGAGCTTTGCACGTCGTTGATTGTGTTCTGTTTGCTTGTTTGTCTTGTTTGGGTAGAGCCGGGAGACGAGTTCGCTTACGAGGATCCCGTTGAGTTTGCTTTCGAGGATCCAGTCAACTCTGGCAACTTTGCAGGCAAGATGATCATACCCTCGAAATCACTACTATCTTTGCTATGCTAGATTGCTTGCTCTTTTGCTATGCCAATGCTACGATGCCTACCACTTGCTTTCAAGCCTCCCAAATTGCCATGTCAAACCTCTAACCCACCATGTCCTAGCAAACCGTTGATTGGCTATGTTACCGCTTTGCTCAGCCCCTCTTATAGCGTTGCTAGTTGCAGGTGAAGATTGGAGACCGTTCCTTGTTGGAACATTATTTACTTGTTGGGATATCATTATATTATCTTGTTATCTTAATGCATCTATATACTTGGTAAAGGGTGGAAGGCTCGGCCTCTCGCCTAGTGTTTTGTTCCACTCTTGCCGCCCTAGTTTCCGTCATATCGGTGTTATGTTCCTGGATTTTGCGTTCCTTACGCGGTTGGGTTATAATGGGAACCCCTTGATAGTTCGCCTTGATTAAAACTCCTCCAGCAATGCCCAACCTTGGTTTTACCATTTGCCACCTAGCCTTTTCCCTTGGGTTTCGCGGACCCAAGGGTCATCTTATTTTAAACCCCCCCGGGCCAGTGCTCCTCTGAGTGTTGGTCCAACCTAGAGCACCGTGCGGGGCCGTCCCTCGGCAAACTTGGGTTACGTTGGCTCCCGTACGCTTAGCTTATCCGGTGTGCCCTGAGAACGAGATATGTGCAGCTCCTATCGGGATTTGTCGGCACAGCGGGTGGTGTTGCTGGACTTGTTTTACCATTGTCGGAGTTGTCTTGAAGAACCGGGATACCGAGTCTGATCGGAACGTCTCGGGAGGAGGTCTATTCCTTCGTTGACCGTGAGAGCTTGTCATGGGCTAAGTTGGGACTCCCCTGCAGGGATTTGAACTTTCGAAAGCCGTGCCTGCGGTTATGGGCAGATGGGAATTTGTTAATGTCCGGTTGTAGATAACTTGAACCTTAACTTAATTAAAATGAATCAACAGTGTGAGTTACCGTGATGGCCTCTTCTCGGCGGAGTCCGGGAAGTGGACACGGTGTTGGAGTAATGCTTGCGCAGGTTGCTCTCTAGTTTCTCGCTCGCGCTTTGCCTCCTCTTCTCGCTCTCTTTTGCGAACAGGATAGCCACCATATTTGCTAGTCGCTTGCTGCAGCTCCACATATTTACCTTGCCTTACCTATAAGCTTAAATAGTCTTGATCGCGAGGGTGCGAGATTGCTGAGTCCCTGTGGCTCACAGATTACTATTACACCAGATGCAGGGCCTGATGATTCCGCTCCAGATGACGCGCTTGAGCTCAAGTGGGAGTTCGACGAGGACTCTCAACGATACTATGTTCTTTCCCTGATGATCAGTAGTGGTGCCCAGTTGGGGGTGATCGGGACCGTGTCGCATGTTGGGTTATCTTTTATTTTGGCGCCGTAGTCGGGCCATGAGTGTTTGGATGATGTAATGTTATTTATGTACTTGATTGACGTGGCGAGTGTAATCCAACTATGTTATCTCCCTTTTATTATCTATATTACATGGGATGTTGTGATGATCTGCCTAACTTGCGACATATGCCTTCAAATGCGATTATGCCTCTAAGTCGTGCCTCGACACGTGGGAGATATAGTCGCATCGAGGGTGTTACAGGGGACACTGCAGCGAACCCAAAGCTAAGCACTTCTTATGGAAAACCCATCTAGTGGCAACAAGACTGAGTCGAAGAGACGTTGCAAAGATAACAATCATACATAAACCTTCAGAGAAGATTCAAATTTATCTAGATAGACTGGATCATACCACAATTCATCGTCTCAACAAACACACGCGAAGATTACATCATAGACTCACAGAGATGGGAACATGCTAGGATCCAACATAGAGGAAGAAGCACATCTAAGGCTATACAAGGACCCGTAGGTCTGTGTAAACTACTCACATTATCAGAGGGGCTTGGATGATGATGTAGAAGCCCTCCATGATCGATGCCCCTCCAGCGGAGCTCCGGAACAGGCCCCAAGATGGGATCTCGTGGATACAGAAAGTTGTGGTGGTGGAATTAGGTTTTGGCTCCGTCCCCGATCGTTTGGGGGTACGTAGGTATATATAGGAGGAAGAAGTACGTCGGTGGAGCTTCGAGGGGCCCACGAAGTAGGGGGGCGTGCCCTAGGGGGGGCGCCCTCCACCCTCGTGACCGCCTCGTGGCTTTCTTGACGGAGGGTCCAAGTCTCCTGGATCTTATCTGATGAGAAAATCACGTTTCTGAAGGTTTCATTCTGTTTGGACTCCGTTTGATATTTTGTTTCTCCGAAACACTGAAATAGGCAAAAAACAGCAATTCTGGGTCGGGCCTCCGGTTAATAGGTTAGTCCCAAAAATAATATAAAAGTGGAAAATAAAGCCCAATATAGTCCAAAATAGTAGATAATATAGCATGGAGCAATCAAAAATTATAGATACGTTGGAGACGTATCATATACCTTGGCATGATTTTGGCAAGGGAGTATGTTGGTGTCAAAACCGGCGGATCTCGGGTAGGGGGTCCCGAACTGTGCGTCTAAGGCGGATGGTAACAGGAGGCGGGGGACACTATGTTTACCCAGGTTCGGGCGCTCTTGATGGAGGTAATACCCTACGTCCTGCTTGATTGATCTTGATGATATGAGTATTACAAGAGTTGATCTACCACGAGATCGTAGAGGCTAAACCCTAGAAGCTAGCCTATGGTATGATTGTTGTTGTCCTACATACTAAACACTCCGGTTTATATAGATACCGGAGGGGGCTAGGGTTACACAGAGTCGGTTACAAGGGAGGAGATCTACATATCCGTATTGCCAAGCTTGCCTTCCATGCCAAGGAAAGTCCCATCCGGACACGGGACAAAGTCTTCAATCTTTTATCTTCATAGTCCAACAGCCCAGCCAAAGGATATAGTCCGGTTGTCCAGAGACCCCCTAATCCAGGACTCCCTTAGTAGCCCCTGAACCAGGCTTCAATGACGATGAGTCTGGCTCGCAGATTTGTCTTCGGCATTGCAAGGCGGGTTCTTCCTCCGAATACTCCATAGAAGATTTTGAACATAAGGATAGTGTCCGGCTCTGCAAAACAAGTTCCACATACCACCGTAAAGAGAATAATATTTCCACAAATCTAATCTCCTGACACGTTTAGCAACATGACATCATGCCATGGCCCGGTCATTATTCGAACCGTTTTTCTCAACCAGCACTACACATATCGCGAGGCGGTTTTCTTGACACGTCTTGTCGAAGCAGAGATCGTGTCCCCTTATCATGGGATTCTCATCAATACGGGTATGGGTAACCCAACCGCGCCATCAATTACGGTGTTCGGGGAATAAGCGATTTTACCACGTAAGTGGGGAGGCGCATCGCCTCTTCCGCCCTTATAAAGGGACAAATATTCGCCCTGTTTACCCACGCCTTCTTCCACCTTGCTTATCCATTCTCGCACACTCGAGCTCCAGCGCCCAAGTTCGCGTCTTTCTCCTCAAACCAGTCCAAGTATGTCCGGAGCGGGAGGCAAGTGGATGGTCTCCTCCGTCACGGAGGAGAACATCACAAAGCTACGGGAAGCCGAATATCTTGCCGCGGACATCGCGCACCGGCTGCCAGATGCGGGGCAGATCATCCCTACGCCCGAACCCCATGAGAGGGTAGTTTTCCTTACCCACTCTGTCCGCGGACTAGGATTTCCTCTTCACCTTTTGTCTGCGGGCTCATGTTCTACTACGGGCTAGATTTTCATGATCTGGCCCCCAATTTCATCCTCAATATCTTGGCGTTTATCGTCGTGTGCGAGGCCTTCCTCCGCATCAGGCCCCACTTTGGCCTGTGGCTGAAGACCTTCAATGTTAAACCGAAGGTGGTGATCGGCCAGCAAGCAGAGTGCGGAGGCATCATGGTGGGCAAAATGCCTAATGTCACCTGGCTCGAAGGCTCCTATGTGGAGACCATAAAGGGGTGGCAATCGGGGTGGTTCTACATCACCGAGCCGCGTGACACCAACTGGGTGGCGGCCCCCGAATTTTGATCCAGAATCCCCACGCGGCTCACTTCCTGGAAAGAGAAGGGCCTGTCCTAGGGTTCCCCGGTAGAGCTGACTAGACTCTAGACCTGCATCAAGAACATGATGAGCAAGAAAATCAAGCTCGTCAACGTGGTCCAGGTCATGCTCTTCCGCCGGATCCTCCCGTGTGAACGATGGGTATTCAATTTGTGGGAGTTCGACCCGGCCAAGCACCAGACGCCATGAGAGCTCTTCGACACGATGCACAAGGACGTCTGGAAGGTGCCGTTCAAGGGCGCCGAGGTACCTCCTCCCCTTACCGAGGACGGCGGACTCAACGCAAAGCGCCATGCCAATCCGGTAAGTTTTTTATATCCCACAGGATATTTAATTGCCCCAGTTTAATCATGTGTGGGATCTAATCTTCCATGCCATTAACAGGACTGGGTAGAGACAGCGGAGCAGATCGATTGCCCAGCCCCCTGCCTGAAGATCCTGCAGATGCTCTCCTAACGAGATGCTGGTTCCGGCACCTTACGAGGTGCCGGTGAAGAAGAAGGCCACGGGGACCCGAAAGGGTCTCCGGCGCAAGGTTATATCAGACTCATTGTCTGATAACTCCGAAGCGCACTCCTCCCACGAAAACGAGGAGGAGGAAGAGGAAAGTTCTCCCCCCCAGCCGGGGGAGACAAGAAAAGGAAGGCCGCCCCAATCGGGGAGGCCGAAGGGTCCAAGAAGGGAAGGGCCCTCCTTCCGGACTGCTCCACGACGGCCGCCTACAGCGGCGACGAGTGGTTACCCAGGGACAAGCCCCTGGCGAAGTCATAAGTATCCGGATACCATAGTAATTCATGGTATGTTTATTGCACTGCTTCTCCTTACGCCTGAATATGATTATGCAGTCCGTCCCGAGCCCGTCTTGACGTATCTTCGTCAGACAGTTCTTTGGACTCGTCGGATATGAATAGCGATTCACTTCCGACCGCCTCCACCCCTTGCCCTATGGACAACGTCGAGGTGTTGTCTCAAAAGGCACCGAGCCGAGGGGAGGTAGTCCTGGGGGCGCCTTGAGGCGACCTTCCGGACCCTGGGCGCAAAGGGAGCAAGACTCCCATGGGCTCCAAGTTCGGCCCCCAGTCGAACACTGCGCCGGAACCTTCAGTGGTTTCGGACTCCGGCAGGTGATCCCCTGTTAAGAGGGGCAAGCCGCCCGTGCCGGTGGCCTCTGTCCATCCAGAGGCACCGGACAACTTGCTGGAAGCGCTTCGCGGCGCTTCCATCGACGAAGAGCACCGCACTATCATGAGTGCGGTGATCGAGAAAGTTCAGTCCGCCAAAAATGGACTAACCGAAGCTTGTGCCAGCCTCCTAATAGGCTTTCAGGTAAGCAATCAAAATATAGGAAAATATTACCGCATAGACAGTAGCCCCTGATGCTCTGTTTGGCGTTCGCGAAGAAAGGCCGAATAGAGGATCAAATAATGACTCACGAGTCTAATCAGAATATGTCTATGTGCATATGCAGGCTTCACTGTTGGCCACTGTCGCACGTACTGTGGAGGTCGCTGCACTAACGCAGGACCTTGAGCGGTCCGAGGAAGAGCTCGGCCTTATCAAGAGGCAGCTCGAGGAGAGCAAAGGTAAGCAATACCTTGTCTATATATTAAAAAGAAATTCAGTTGTAAAGTAATAGGATCATCATGAATTTTCCAGGGGACACAACCGAGGTGGCGACCCTGAAGAAGGCGCTATGCGAGGCTAAAGACAAAGCGGCCAAGGAGCGCATTGAGCGGGAAAAGCAAGAAGCCCGAGTAGGCAAGGTGCAGCAAGAGCTCGAGGCTCTCGCCAAAAAACACGAGTCCTTGGAGCTTGACTGTAAGATGCGAGAGTCCGAGCTTGCGAAGGCGCTCGAGAGCGCACGGATAGCCAAGGCTGAAGCCCACAAGGCCCTACAGGAGATTGATGCGGTGAAGAAGATAGCAGCGGGTAAGGCATTCATTATGCAAAGCAAGCATGTGAAGGAAACTTTCCTTTTACTTACCGGAGTTCGGAGCGTTCACAGATCTTCCCCGCAGTGTACTGGATGCTGCGGAGTTTTACTGAGCTGAGGAGGGGAGCTCGACGGAAAAGTTGTTCTGGTCTCAGTATACTGGGACCGAACACTCAGTGGCCTTAAGCGACCAGCTGAAGCAACTAGTAGAGCTTCACAAGGCGGCCGAACAGGCCATGAAGGGTCTTATAGTCACGATGTGGCCTGGCGATCCCCTGCCTAGCAGCTACTTTGGTCTGGTGAGGCGGCTTGTGGATGCCTGCCCATGGCTTGAAGTCATAAAGCGGTCCGTCTGCATCAACGGTGCGCGCAGGGCTTTTGCCCGGGCGAAGGTGCACTGGGCGAAGCTGGACGCCGTAAAGCTGGTGAAGGAGGGGCCGCCGGAGGGCAAGGAGCATCGCTGCCCCGAAATGTATTATGACAGTGTCCTGAAGGGTTCCCGCCTTGTGGCGGAGGAATGTGCTAGAGATGTAATTTTTGAATGAACATGCTCATGTGATCCTGTAATGTGAAACGAGTTCATTTGCGCTATGCAATGCTTTTGAATTTAAAATATTACCTTCTGTGCGGCCATTTATAAAATCTGAGAGTTGGCCAGTCGTCGGCTTCTGCCCCCATGTAACTAGTACTGGGGTGTTCGGGATAAACCTGAGCACTCTTTATCCCAATTTTGGGTCCTTCGAGGGAGGTGTTCAGCACAACGAACCAGGCAATCGGACTATAAGGCTTTATCACTCTCACTTAGCCATAGAAGTCTACAATTTTAAATTTTGGCAAAGCCCCTAGTATTCGGAAGGCCGAATTTGGGGCGCTATATACGCCTAAGTCGGGCAAGGCCGACTCCTCGCCCGAAGCGGAAAAAGTCTTTAAGGACTTGAGACCTCTCGAACAGCGACCAGCTCTCGCCTTATCATGACAGTCAGTTTTCGGCTTTCTCTACTGAGGTGCTCGTCCGGAAGAACCGGGACACAATCGCAGTAGTTCTCCCAGCGCTACCTTAGCCGATATAGCGGAACGTAAGGTACCAAAACATGGGAGCCGGGCAAACCCAACTATTGACCCAAGACATGATTCGGAGCTGATGCATATAATGCTATAAGTTCGGGGTGCCGCACTGTCGAAAGTGTTCGGACTTCTCATGCCGTATTATGGGGTAAACGAAAGCCCCTGGCGTACTGACCGTACCAGAATGTACGGGTGCAAGTTGTCGTAAATGAACATATAAGAAAAAAGGGATGGATAATGCAATAATAGACTAATGCTATGCATTGTTATTTAAATAATACGTCGAAGTGTACTGATACAAGTAGTGCAATAAACAAAAAATAGGACTATTTGACATGTCCTATCCAAGGGCAAGCTGCATATGGGTAGTAAAAAGCGGGCATATCTATTGTTATTAGAGACCACCTGGGGGTTCCCTTGTACGTCTTAGCTTCTTGCCTCCTTGGTTGTTCCTTCCCATAATGTGTCCGGCAATCATACTGCCGGAAAGGGATTCCAGAGAGTAAGGTCCTGAAAGAGAAAAAAATGGTAAAGGCATGCAGCCCCTAGGGCGGTTAAGTGGCATTGCGGGACGTGCCCTGATCGTGCCCCCGCCTATGCCCATGGTATTTTCAGTGCGTAATTATGTACGCGCGACACGGGTTTCGTTGCTTGACTGGGACTGGGACGGGGGCCGAATTGCTAGGCGAGCTCTGAACGTGCCAGGCGATCCTGTTGCAGGTTACTCCGGACTCGCTTGACGGTGTCCGGGGGCTGTATCGCCGAATTGGCGGTTTGCCTTAAAAGGCTGCTTTGTGCTTCTGCTGCAAGGGCCGCAGTGTGCTCTTCCGTGCGGAGCGAGCGTTCTGTGTTTCCATTGACTGTTATGACCCCCCTAGGTCCTGGCATCTTGAGCTTGAGGTGCATAATGCGGTACCACATTGAATTTTGCAAATGCGGTTCGCCCGAGCAGTGCGTGATAGCCACTGCGGAACGGGACGATATCGAAGATTAACTCCTCGCTTCGGAAGTTGTCCGGAGATCCGAAGACCACTTCCAGTGTGATTGAGCCCGTGCAATGGGCCTCTACACCTGGGATGACGCCCTTAAAGGTGGTTTTGGTGGGTTTGATCCTCGAGGGATCTATACCCATTTTGCGCACTGTATCCTGATAGAGCAGGTTCAGGCTGCTGCCGCCGTCCATAAGGACTCGAGTGAGGTGAAATCCGTCGATGATGGGGTCTAGGACCAATGCGGCGGATCTGCCATGACGGATACTAGTGAGGTGGTCCCTGCGATCGAAGGTGATCGGACAAGAGGACCATGGGTTGAACTTTGGGGCGACGGGCTCCATCGCATAGACGTCCCTTAGTGCACGCTTCCGTTCCCTCTTGGGAATGTGGGTTGCGTATATCATGTTCACTGTCTTCACTTGTGGGGGGAACCTCTTCTGTCCTCCCGTGTTCGGCGGCCGGGGCTCCTCCTCGTCATCACTATGCAGCCCCTTGTCCTTGTTTTCGGCATTCAACTTGCCGGCCTGCTTGAACACCCAGCATTCTCTGTTGGTGTGATTGGCTGGCTTATCGGGGGTGCCGTGGATTTGACACGAGCGATCGAGTATGTGATCCAAATTGGACGGGCCCGGAGTACTTCTTTTGAATGCCTTTTTCCGCTGACCGGATCTAGAGCCTCTGAATCCAGCATTGACTGCCATATCATCGGCGTTATCGCCGTTGTTGCGGCGCTTGTGTCTGTTACGACATGGTCTGCTGTCGGCATATTTAGTATCCGAAGTGCCCGGATTCCTTGATGTGTTGTTGCTGCGAGCCAGCCAGCTATCCTCGCCCGTGCAAAAGCGGGTCATGAGTGCCGTGAGGGCTGCCATAGACTTCGGCTTCTCCTGGCCGAGGTGCCGGGCGAGCCACTCATCACAGATGTTATGCTTGAATGCCGCTAAGGCCTCTGCATCCGGACATTCTACAATTTGGTTTTTCTTAGTTAGGAACCGTGTCCAGAATTGCCTGGCCGATTCTCCTGGCTGCTGAGTTATATGGCTCAAGTCATCAGCATCCGGTGGTCGCACATAAGTGCCCTGGAAGTTGTCAAGGAATGCATCTTCCAAATCCTCCCAACTGCCGACGGAGTCTGCTGGCAAGCTATTCAGCCAATGCCGAGCTGGTCCTTTGAGTTTTAGTGGGAGGTACTTGATGGCATGCAGATCATCACCGCGAGCCATGTGGATGTGGAGGAGGAAATCCTCAATCCATACAGCGGGATCTGTTGTACCATCATACGATTCGATATTTACGGGTTTAAAACCCTCTGGGAATTCGTGATCCATAACTTCATCAGTGAAGCATAGGGGGTGTGCGGCGCCTCTTGTCGGCTATATCACGACGTAGTTCATATGAATCTTGTCTGCTGTATTTGGCCCGGACCGGATTTACTTTTAGTGTATCGGGCGTGACGGTCATCGTCCGCGGTTGGCGCCCGCCCCCGTGACCCTATATCGACCTTGCATTTTTTGCCTGCTTTTCCAATACGTCTCACAGGTCCCGCGTCTTGCCCCAGGCCTTGATATTTTTTCTTTGAGTGGCGGTGGGTGCAGGCTGAACTTCAGGCTGAAACGCCTCTCTGGCTCATCCACGAGGTGGCCGGTCAGCCGCATCGTACACCGGTGGGATGTAGGTTTCAGTGCTTCCTCCTCGAGTCGGGTACCGACCTGCGCTTTGGGTAACGCTTGGAGGGGCGCTCGAGTTCGTATTCCCTGGCCACAAGGACTTCGGTCCATCTGTCTGCTAGAAATCTTGACAGCCTGAAGCTGTTGTTGCTTTTTCTTCAAGCTATTTGCTGTGGCTATAAGCCAGCGCTTGAAGCGCTCCTGCTCGACGGGATCCTTAGGCACGATTAATTCTTTGTTGCCGAGGCTCGCCTCGTCTTGGGAGAGAGGCATGTAATTGTCCTCCTCCGATTCTCCATCTGCTGCCCGCTCTGGAGGGCTAGCTTGTTCACCCTCCCGCTCTAAATCGTGCTGGAGGGGATTGTTGTCTTCAGCACTATCCAGAGTGTTATTGTCTCTTGTGCCGGTATCACTACTTTTGCTATGGCGGGACTTAGAGTGGCACTGCTGACGTCGGCGCTTGGGTTGCTTCTTGGAGGGGTCATCCTCCGCTGCCTCATCGCCATTGCCTTCTTTGGGGGTGTCCACCATGTATATATCATATGATGAGATGGCGGTCCAGTGCCCTGTGGGCGGTGGTTCCTGTTCGTCTCCTGCATCGCCGTCCATATCGTCGATGTCTTTGGAGTCGAAGTCGAGCATGTCGGTTAAATCGTCGACAGTGGCTAGTAAGTGGGTGGTGGGTGGGGAGCGAATTTCTTTGTCGTCCGCATCCCATTCTAGCCGGACATAGTTTGGCCAAGGTTCTCCTGACAAGGAGAGAGACCTTAATGAATTTAGCACGTCGCTGAAAGGTGAGTGCTGAAAGATATTGATACGTCTCCAACATATCTATAATTTTTGATTGCTCCATGCTACTTTATCTACTGTTTTGGACTATATTGGGCTTTATTTTCCACTTTTATATTATTTTTGGGACTAACCTATTAACCGGAGGCCCAGCCCAGAATTGCTGTTTTTTTGCCTATTTCAGTATTTCGAGGAAACAGAATATCAAACGGAGTCCAAACGGAATGAAACCTTCGAGAACGTGATCTTCTCACCGAACGTGATCCAGGAGACTTGGACCCTACTCCAAGAAGTTTCCGGGGAGGTCACGAGGATGGAGGGCGCGCCCCCCTGGGCGCGCCCCCCTGCCTCGTGGGCCCCTCGGAGCTCCACCGACGTGCTCCTTCCTCCTATATATACCTACGTACCCCCATTAGACCAGAGACGGAGCCAAAAACCTAGTTCCACCGCCGCAACTTCCTGTATCCACGAGATCCCATCTTGGGGCCTGTTCCAGAGCTCCGTCGGAGAGGCCATCCATCATGGAGGGCTTCTACATCAACACCATAGCCCTTCCGATGAAGTGTGAGTAGTTTACTTCAGACCTTCGGGTCCATAGCTAGTAGCTAGATGGCCTCTTCTCTCTCTTTTTGGATCTCAATACAATGTTCTCCCCCTCTCTCGTGGAGATCTATTCGATGTAATCTTCTTTTTGCGGTGTGTTTGTTGAGACCGATGAATTGTGGGTTTATGATCCAACTTATCTATGAATAATATTTGAATCTTCTCTGAATTCTTTTATGTATGATTGAGTTATCTTTGCAAGTCTCTTCGAATTATCCGTTTGGTTTGGCCAACTAGATTGGTAGTTCTTGCAATGGGAGAAGTGCTTAGCTTTGGGTTCAATCTTGTGGTGTCCTTACTCAGTGCCAGAAAGAGTTGCAAGGCATGTATTGTATTGTTGCCATCGAGGATAACAAGATGGGGTATTTATCATATTGCATGAATTTATTCCTCTACATCATGTCATCTTGCTTAAGGCGTTACTCTGTTTTTAAACTTAATACTCTAGATGCATGCTGGATAGCGGTCGATGAGTGGAGTAATAGTAGTAGATGCAGGCAGGAGTCGGTCTACTTGTCACGGACGTGATGCCTATATACATGATCATATCTAGATAACCTCATAACTATGCTAAATTCTATCAATTGCTCAACAGTAATTTGTTCACCCACCGTAGAATATCTATGCTCTTGAGAGAAGCCACTAGTGAAACCTATGGCCCCCGGGTCTATTCTCATCATATCAATCTCCATTACTTTATTTTACTTGTTTTGCTTTTACTTTTCACTTTGCATCTTTATACCAAAAATACCAAAAATATTATCTCTATCAGATCTCACTCTTGTAAGTGACCGTGAAGGGATTGACAACCCCTAAGCGTTGGTTGCGAGTTGCTACCGTTTTGTGCAGGTACGAGGGACTTGCGCGTGACCTCCTACTGGATTGATACCTTGGTTCTCAAAAACTGAGGGAAATACTTACGCTACTGTGCTGCATCACCCCTCCTCTTCGGGGAAAACCAACGCTAGCTCGAGACGTAGCAAGAAGGATTTCTGGCGCCGTTGCCGGGGAGGCCTATGCCAAGTCAAGTCAAGATTTACTCTCCCGTCAACGAGCCATTTCTGGTGCCGTTGCCGGGGAAGCCTACGCAAAAGTCAACATACCAAGTACCCATCACAATCTCTATCTCTCGCATTACATTATTTGCCATTTGCCTCTCGTTTTCCTCTCCCCCACTTCACCCTTGCCGTTTTATTCGCCCTCTCTTTCCCAATCTCCTCCTCTTTTTCCCTTTGCCTTTTGTTTGCTCGTGTGTTAGTTTGCTTACCTGTCGCTATGTTGAATTCCTTATCCGCTCCTATGTCTCCCGAATTTGAAGTTCTTCACTTCAAGCAACGGCAAGGAGAAAACTTAAAAGATGCTTGGTATAGGATGATGGAATCTTATCGTAAGTGCACCCTAGAGGTGAACTTTAGAATTCTTCTTCGCAATTTTTATGTTGGGTTAAACATGACGCATAGACAACTCTTGGATTGCATGGCCAAGGGAAATTTCATTAATATTGATCCCGGTATTGCGCATGAGATTATAGAGGGAATAGTGGGAACCCCACCCCAAAAGGGAGGATCTCATCCTACCCAGGAAGAAACCCAAGTGTTTGAGAAGATTTGCGAAGTAACAAAGATTTTACAAAAGTCTCTTGAGCCTCTTAAAAATATTAGCGGAAATCTTAACCGTATGAATATGTTGATTACTCTTTGCAATAAACGGTTGGATTCTTTAGATCTAAAAATTTCCAAGTATGAAGGGAAGAGGGAAGAACCCCCCGGATTCGAGCATGACTCCGCTAAAAAGTTGAAAATTAAAGATGGCAATACCTAGATCTATCCTTGCTTTTATGCCTAGCTAGGGGCGTTAAACGATAGCGCTTGTTGGGAGGCAACCCAATTTTATTTTGCGTTTTTTGTTTTTGGTTCTGTTTAGGAATAAATAATCTATCTATATTCTGTTTAGATGTGGTTTTATCTTTTAATTAGTGTTTGTGACAAGTTAAACCGATTAGATCTTCTTGGAAGATAGTTATTTGATCTTGCTGTAATTTCCAGAATCTTTGCGCTTAGTGCCTGAATTGTAAAAAATCACCGGAACGTGATAAAATAGTGATTCCAATTGCTGATGATCAATAAACAAATTTCCCAGGTCTTCTAATTTTGGTAGAATTTTTTGGGTTCCAGAAGTTTGCGTTAGTAACAGATTACTACAGACTGTTCTGTTTTTGACAGATTCTGTTTTGCGTGTGTTGTTTTCTTATTTTGATGAATCTATGGCTAGTAAAATATTTATAAACCATAGAGAAGTTGGAATACAGTAGGTTTAACACCAATACAAATAAAGAACAAGTTCACTACAGTACCTTAAAGTAGTCTTTTGTTTTCTTTCTCTAACGGAGCTCACGAGATTTCTATTGAGTTTTGTGTTGTGAAGTTTTCAAGTTTTGGGTGAATTCTTTTGATGGATTATGGAACAAGGAGTGGCAAGAGCCTAAGGTTGGGGATGCCCATGGCACCCCCAAGATAATCCAAGGACACCAAAAAGTCAAAGCTTGGGGATGCCCCGGAAGGCATCCCCTCTTTTGTCCACTTCCATCGGTAATTTACTTGGAGCTATATTTTTATTCACCACATGATATGTGTTTTGCTTGGAGCGTCTTGTATTATTTGTGTCTTTGCTTGTTAGTCTACCACAATAATCCTTGCTGTACACACCTTTTGAGAGAACCATGTATGAATTGAAATTTGTTAGAATACTCTATGTGCTTCACTTATATCTTTTGAGCTTGATAGTTTACTCTATGTGCTTCACTTATATCTTTTTGAGCGTGATAATTTTTGCTCTAGTGCTTCGCTTAGATCTTTTAGAGCACGGTGGTGGTTTGTTTTAAAGAAACTTGATCTCTCATGCTTCAGTTAGATTATTTTGGGAGTCGTTAATAGCATGGTAATTTGCTTAATGTTAATATACTTGGTATTCAAGATATGTGAAACTTTCTTTTTAGTGGGTTGAATACTAAGATAAGTTTGATGCTTGATAATTGTTTTGAGATATGGAGGTGATAATATCATAGTCGTGCTAGTTGAGTAGTTGTGAATTTGAGAAATACTTGTGTTGAAGTTAGCAAGTCCCGTAGCATGCACGTATGGTTAAAGTTGTGTAACAAATTTGAAGCATGAAGTGTACCTGGCTTGTGCATCCTTATGAGTGGCGGTCGGGGACGAGCGATGGTCTTTTCCTACCAATCTATCCCCCTAGGAGCATGCGCGTAGTACTTGATTTTTGATGACTTCTAAATTTTTGCAATAAGTATATGTGTTCTTTTGACTAATGTTGATCCATGGATTATACGCACTTTTACCTTTCCGCCATTTGCTAGCCTCTTCGGTACCGTGCATTGCCCTTTCTCACATTGAGAGTTGGTGCAAACTTCACCGGTGCATCCAAACCCCGTGATATGATACACTCTTTCACACATAAACCTCCCTATATCTTCCTCAAAACAGCCACCATACCTACCTATCATGGCATTTCCATAGCCATTCCGAGATACATTGCCATGCAACTTCCATCATCATCATCATCATGACATGCTTTACTTTTGTCATATTGCCATTGCATGATCTTGTAGTTGACATCGTATTTGTGGCAAAGCCACCATGCATTATTTTTCATACATGTCACTCTTGATTCATTGCACCATCCCGGTACACCGCCGGAGGCATTCATATAGAGTCATATCTTGTTCTAGTATCGAGTTGTAATCATTATGTTGTAATCAATAGAAGTGTGATGATCATCATTATTAGAGCATTGCCCAATCAAAAAAAAGAGAAAGGCCAAAAATAAAGGAAAAAAAGAAAGGCCCAAAAAAAGAGAAAATAAAAAGGGCAATGCTACTATCTCTTTTTCCACACTTGTGCTTCAAAGTAGCACCTTGTTCTTCATGTAGTGAGTCTCATATATTGTGCTTCAAAGTAGCACCATGATTTTCATATAGTGAGTCTCATAATTTGTCTTGTTCATACTAGTGGGAATTTTTCATTATAGAACTTGGCTTGTATATTCCAACGATGGGCTTCCTCAAAATGCCCTAGGTCTTCATGAGCAAGCAAGTTGGATGCACACCCACTAGTTTTCTTTTGTTGAGCATTCTTAGCTCTAGTGCATCCGTTGCATGGCAATCCCTACTCCTTGCATTAACATCAATTGATGGGCATCTCCATAGCTCATTGATTAGCCTCATTGATGTGAGACTTTCTCCTTTTTTATCTTCTCCACACAATCCCCATCATCATATTCTATACCACCCATAGTGCTATGTCCATGGCTCGCGCTCATGTATTGCGTGAAGGTTGAAAAAGTTTGAGATTATTTGAGTATGAAACAATTGCTTGGCTTGTCATCGGGGGTATAGAAGTTGGGAACACCTTTGTGTGACAAAAATGAATCATAGCCTAACTATATGATTTTGTAGGGATGAACTTCCTTTGGCCATGTTATTTTGAGATGACATAATTGTTTGATTAGTATGCTTGAAGTATTATCATTTTTATGTCAATATGAACTTTTGTCTTGAACCTTTTGGATCTGAATATTCATACCATGATTAAGAACATTTACATTGAAATTATGCCAAAGTATCACTCCGCATCAAAAAATCTCTTTTTATCATTTACCTACTCGAGGACGAGCAGGAATTAAGCTTGGGGATGCCTGATACGTCTCCAATGTATCTATAATTTTTGATTGCTCCATGCTACTTTATCTACTGTTTTGGACTATATTGGGCTTTATTTTCCACTTTTATATTATTTTTGGGACTAACCTATTAACCGGAGGCCCAGCCCGGAATTGCTGTTTTTTGCCTATTTCAGTATTTTGAGGAAACAGAATATCAAACGGAGTCCAAACGGAATGAAACCTTCGAGAACTTGATCTTCTCACCGAACGTGATCCAGGAGACTTGGACCCTACTCCAAGAAGTTTCCGGGGAGGTCACGAGGGTGGAGGGCGCGCCCCCCTACCTCGTGGGCCCCTCGGAGCTCCACCGACGTGCTCCTTCCTCCTATATATACCTACGTACCCCCATTAGACCAGAGACGGAGCCAAAAACCTAATTCCACTACCGCAACTTCCTGTATCCACGAGATCCCATCTTGGGGCCTGTTCCAGAGCTCCACTGGAGAGGGCATCCATCACGGAGGGCTTCTACATCAACACCATAGCCCTTCCGATGAAGTGTGAGTAGTTTACTTCAGACCTTCGGGTCCATAGCTAGTAGCTAGATGGCTTCTTCTCTCTCTTTTTGGATCTCAATACAATGTTCTCCCCCTCTCTCGTGGAGATCTATTCGATGTAATCTTCTTTTTGCGGTGTGTTTGTTGAGACCGATGAATTGTGGGTTTATGATCCAACTTATCTATGAATAATATTTGAATCTTCTCTGAATTCTTTTATGTATGATTGAGTTATCTTTGCAAGTCTCTTCGAATTATCCGTTTGGTTTGGCCAACTAGATTGGTAGTTCTTGCAATGGGAGAAGTGCTTAGCTTTGGGTTCAATCTTGCGGTGTCCTTACTCAGTGACAGAAAGAGTTGCAAGGCACGTATTGTATTGTTGCCATCGAGGATAACAAGATGGGGTATTTATCATATTGCATGAATTTATTCCTCTACATCATGTCATCTTTCTTAAGGCGTTACTCTTTTTTTAACTTAATACTCTAGATGCATGCTGGATAGCGGTCGATGAGTGGAGTAATAGTAGTAGATGCAGGCAGGAGTCGGTCTACTTGTCACGGACGTGATGCCTATATACATGATCATACCTAGATAACCTCATAACTATGCTAAATTCTATCAATTGCTCAACAGTAATTTGTTCACCCACCGTAGAATATCTATGCTCTTGAGAGAAGCCACTAGTGAAACCTATGGCCCCCGGGTCTATTCTCATCATATCAATCTCCATTACTTTATTTTACTTGTTTTGCTTTTACTTTTCACTTTGCATCTTTATACCAAAAATATTATCTCTATCAGATCTCACTCTCGTAAGTGATCGTGAAGGGATTGACAACCCCTAAGCGTTGGTTGCGAGTTGCTACCGTTTTGTGCAGGTACGAGGGACTTGCGCGAGACCTCCTACTGGATTGATACCTTGGTTCTCAAAAATTAAGGGAAATACTTACGCTACTGTGCTGCATCACCCCCTCCTCTTCGAGGAAAACCAACGCTAGCTCGAGACGTAGCAGATATCCGCAGAGGTGAACTCCATCATCGGCGCCCAATCGGATTCGATAGGCATGGACGCAGGCGGCTCGGAGTCCGTGGCCAGAGATGAATCCAATGGTTCGGCAACACGGCTCTCGTAAGGGGTGAAGTCATGTAACGCCCTCGATGCGGCTATATCTCCCACGTGTCGAAGCACGACTTAGAGGCATAACCACATTGAAAGCAATGTCACAAGTGAGGTAATCTTCACAACCCATGTAATACATAAGGGAAAGAGATACATAGTTGGCTTACAATCGCCACTTCACACAATACATGAATGAAGCATTACATCAACCAGATACAATCAAGGTCCGACTACAGAACCAAAATAAAAGAAGACTACCCCAAATGCTACACAGATCCCCGATCGTCCCAACTGGGCTCCACTACTGATCAACTAGAACGAAACAACACAAAGGACAAGATCTTCATCGAGCTCCTCCTTGAGCTTGATTGCGTCACCTGCTCGGTAACATTGGCACCTGCAAATTGGTTTTGGAGGTATCTGTGAGTCACTGGGACTCAGCAATCTCACACGCTCGCGATCAAGACTATTTAAGCTTATAGGAAGGGTAAATGTATGATGTGGAACTGCAGCAAGCGACTAGCATATATGGTGGCTAAACATACGCAAATGAGAGCGAGAAGAGAAGGCAAAAGCACGGACGAACAACTATGATCAAGAAGTGATCCTAGAACAACCTACGTCAAACATAACTCCAACACCGTGTTCACTTCCCGGACTCCGCCGAAAAGAGACCATCACGGTTACACACGCGGCTGATGTGTTTTAATTAAGGTCAACTTCAGGTTTTCTACAACCGGACATTAACAAATTCCCATCTGCCCATAACCGCGGGCACGGCTTTCAAAAGTTCAAATCCCTGTAGGGGTGTCCCAACTTAGCCCATCACAAGCTCTCACGGTCAACGAAGGATATTCCTTCTCCCAAGACAATCCGATCAGGCTTGGCATCCAGGTTACAAGACATTTCGACAATGGTAAAACAAGTCCAGCAACACCACCCGACTGTGCCGACAAATCCCGATAGGAGCTCCACATATCTCATTCTCAGGGCACACTCAGATGAGCTCTCCATACAACTAAAACCAAACCTCAAGTTTCCCCGAGGGGGCGTTGCACAGGGCTCTAGTTTGGACCAACAC